>NC_056453.1:28346088-28426088 GCF_018296145.1 Oncorhynchus tshawytscha
TCTCTCTCTCTCTCTTCTCTCTCTCTCTCACCTCTCTCTCTCTCTCTCTCTCGCTCTCTGTCTTCACCTCTCTCTCTCTCTCTCTCTCTCTCTCTCTGTCTTCACCTCTCTCTCTCTCTCTCTCTCTCTCTCTCTGTCTTCACCTCTCTCTCTCTCTCTCTCTGTCTTCACCTCTCTCTCTCTCTCTCTCTCTCTCTCTCTCTCTGTCTTCACCTCTCTCTCTCTCTCTCTGTCTTCACCTCTCTCTCTCTCTCTCTCTCTCTCTGTCTTCACCTCTCTCTCTCTCTCTCTCTCTCTGTCTTTACCTCTCTCTCTCTCTCTCTCTCTTCTGTCTTCACCTCTCTCTCTGTCTCTCTCTCTGTCTTCACCTCTCTCTCTCTCTCTCTCTCTCTGTCTCTCTCTCTCTCTCTCTCTGTCTTCACTCTCTCTCTCTCTCTCTCTGTCTTCACCTCTCTCTCTCTCTCTGTCTTCACCTCTCTCTCTCTCTCTCTCTGTCACCTCTCTCTCTCTCTCTCTCTCTCTCTCTCTCTCTCTCTCTCTCTCTCTCTCTCTCTCTTCTCTCTCTCTCTCTCTCTCTCTCTCTTCTCTCTCTCTCTCTCTCTCTCTCTTCACCTCTCTCTCTCTCTCTCTGTCTTCTCTCTCTCTCTGTCTCTCTCTCTCTCTCTCTGTCTTCACCTCTCTCTCTGTCTTCACCTCTCTCTGTCTTCACCTCTCTCTCTCTCTCTCTGTCTTCACCTCTCTCTCTCTCTCTCTCTCTCTCTCTCTCTCTCTCTGTCTTCACCTCTCTCTCTGTCTCTGTGTGTGTGTGACATTTCAGTGTTTTGTTTTATTTTTATCAATTTGCCAAAAATAAAATATGAACTGTTTTTGCTTTGTCATTATGGGGTATTGTGTGTAGACTGATGAGGAAAAACAACAATTTAATCCATTTTAGAATAAGGCTGTAACGTAATAAGGGTAACGTAACAAAATGTGTGTATATATATATATATATATATTATTCAAAATGTAACAAATTACTACAAATCTACACACAATACCCCATAATGACATGGTGAAAACACGTTTTTAGAAATGTTTGCAAATGTATTAAAAGTAAAACACATAACTATTCAGACCCTTTGCTATGAGATTCGAAATTGAGCTCAGCTGAATCCTGTTTCCTTTGATCATCCTTGAGATGTTTCTACAACTTGATTGGAGTCCACCTGTGGTAAATTCAATTGATTGGACATGATTTGGAAAGGCACACACCTGTCTGTATAAGGTCCTACAGTTTACAGTGCATGTCAGAGCAAAAACCAAGCTATGAGGTCGAAGAAATTGTCTGTAGAGCTCTGAGACAGTATTGTGTCGAGGCACAGATCTGGGGAAGGGTACCAAAAAATTGCTACAGCATTGAAGGTCCCCAATAACACAGTGGCCTCCGTCATTCTTAAATGGAAGAAGTTTGGATCCACAAAGACTCCTAGAGCTGGCCACCCGGCCAAACTGAGCAATAGGAGGAAAAGGGCCTTGGTCAGGGAGGTCACCAAGAACCCGATGGTCACTCTGACAGAGCTCTAGAGAACCTTCCAGAAGATCAACCATCTCTGCAGCACTTCACCAATCAGGCCTTTATGGTAGAGTTGCCAGACAGAAGCCTCTCCTCAGTAAACGGCACATGACAGCCCACTTGAACTTTGCTAAAAGTCACCTACCATCCCTACGGTGAAGCATGGTGGTGGCAGCATCATGCTGTGGGGATGTTTTTCATTGGCAGGGACTGGGAGACTAGTCAGGATCGAGGGAAATATAAAAAGAGCAAAGTACAGAGGGATCCTTGATGAAAAGCTGCTCCAGAGCACCTTCCAACAGGACAATGACCCTAAGCACACAGCCATGACAACGCTGCAGAGGACAACACATTCCACAAATGAACTTTTAACAAGGCACACCTGTTAATTGAAATGCATTCCAGGTGACTACCTCCTGAAGCTGGTTGAGAGAATGCTAATAATGTGCAAAGCTGTCATCAAGGCAGGGGTGGCTACTTTGAATGATGTCTTCAGTATTATTCTACAATATAAAAATAAAGAAGAACCCTTGAGTGAGTAGGTGTGTCCAAACTTTTGACTGGTACTGTATATATATACACTGAGTGTACAAAACATTAAGAACACCTTCCTAATATTGAGTTGTACCCCCCATGTTGCCCTCTGGTGTGTGTATCCAGTACACAATGTCAGCAGCACCACAGGGAACCCAACAGCCATCATTACCTTAATGTCCCTGCTGCAATACAAACTCCTATTTCCACCAGGAGATAAAGGCACAACATTGTCACTGTCAACAGCCTCAATTCATCGGGGCATGGACTCTACAAGGTGTGGAAAGCATTCCACAGGGATGCTGGCCCATGTTGATTCCAATGCTTCCCACAGTTGTGTCAAGTTGGCTGGATGTCCTTTGGGTGGTGGACCATTCTTGATACACACAGGAAATTGTTGAGCGTGAAAAACCCAGCAGCATTGCAGTTCTTGGCGCACTCAGACCGGTTCACCTGGCACCTACTACCATACCCCTATCAAAGGCACTTAAATATTTTGTCAGGCCCATTTGCTCTCTGAAAGGCACATATAAACAATCTATGTCTCAAGGCTTAAAAATCCTTCTTTAACCTGTCTTCTCCCCTTCATCTACACTGATTGAAGTGGATTTAACAGGTGACATCAATAAGAGATCATGGTTTTCACCTGGATTCACCTGGTCAGTCTATGTCCTGGAAAGAGCATAATGTTTTGTACACTCAGTGTAAATGTACAGTATCTCTCTCTCTCTCCTAGGGGTGCGGTGTGTGAGTTGGGAGGAGGGATGACCTGTCTAGCAGGGCTCATGGTAAGTGACATTTCTTCCACACACATTCAAACATACTACCCATATGTCACATTTCTGCACAACCGTGTCTGCTCTCTCACTAATCAAGTGGACCCCTTGTGAATCCATACACACACACACTCACACACTCCTACTGTTGTGTGTGTGTGTGTGTGTGTGTGTGCGCGCGCAGGGGAAGCAGAGCAGAGAGCCCTAGGCCTGCCCCTTGTGCTGACAGGTTGAGGGATTGTTAGCCGAGGTCTTAAGAGCCCCTCCACATCGACAGGCTTTAGCGTGTCATCGATCCGCCACCGTCTTCAGAAGACCAGCCTGCCTTTATCTCCCTGGAGTCAATATCCCGTGTTGTGACATTGCAGGCTGCTGCTGGAGACCTTCCCTCACACCTCTCCCCTCCTCCCTCCTTTTTCCCAACCTCATTCCTTACCTCCTTCCCTCCTCCTCTTCTTGCCCATTGGCTTCCTGTATCTTTTCTCCTCTCCTCCATATCCCCTGCCCTCCTCCTAATCAGTTCCTACTTCCTCCATCTACACCTTCTCTCTCCCCCCTTCTCCTTTCTACTCCTTCATCCGCTCTCTCTTCCATCATCTTCTCTCTCCATCTGTATGCTTCCTTTGCATCTCATCCTCTCCCTTTCATTCTCCTCTCTCTCTCTCCTCTTTCATTCTCCCCCCCCTCTCTCTCTCTCTTTAATTATCCCCTCTCTCTCTCTCTCTCTCTCTCCTCTCTTTCATTATCCCCCCCCCTCTCTCTCTCTCTCTCTCTCTCCTCTCTTTCTGCCTGTCCCTCTCTCTCTCTCCTCTCTCTCTTTCTCCCTGTCCCTCTCTCTGTGTAGTTCCCTGTAGGGGGTCTGCCTCGGCAGAGTTTCCAGAGTGAGTGGAGTCCTGCTCTTCTCTTCTGCATGGCTGGCCTAAGCCCTGTTCGGCTTGGGGCTCCTTCTCCCCGTCTGGCCAGCTGGTGGGACAGGGCTTGCTGTCCCCTTTACACCCCACAGGGAGAGAGGGGGAGGGAGCGAGCAGCCCACTAGGGCGAGAGGGAGGAAAGGAGAGAGGAAGAGGGGTGAGGGAATGTTCATGGCTCTCTCTGTATTTTCTGGTGCTGAATTGGAGTGGAGGTGTGTGGGGGGTGACTGACATCTGATGGTCTTGTCAGTGTGTCATAGAGCATTTGACAACATTGATCTTATATGAATGTGCCACACACACACACACACACACACACACACACACACACACACACACACGATTTTAAAAAAGGGAATAAAAAAGGGTGCAAACATAGAAAAGACGGGGTTGTAAAGAAGCTGAAGCAGCAGCACAAAGCTCCCTCGTCTGCGGTGCAAAGTTATATGAAGGGCATCTGGCAGGCCGAGAGCAGAGAGCAGAGTGACAGCGCGCGTGATGGCTCCGCCCGATAAACACAAACCGGCAAATGAAAGGCTCTCTGCTCGCCATCATCCCCTGTCACAATGCAATTACTGAACAGACTGATAGCAAGATAGAGGCCCACAGCTAACGGGAATGATAAAAGTATTGACTGATTTGATTGAATGATTAAAATAATGCAGACATAAAATGGAGGGGAAAAAGGATGACTGAGAAAAGGAGGGAGGGGAGGGAGGGAGAGAGAAAGGGAAGATGGAGAGAGGGAAGGAGAGGGAGCTGTTGAGAATGAGGCTTTGTAGATGAGGCGATGCTTCTGTCTTGTGTGTTTGGAGAGGGAGGGGGAGTGACTAACTCTCTCTAGGGGTCTTTTGCTTTTATTTTGGGTTCTTGTCCTCTTTTTGTCTCATCTTTCACTCTCTGATTTCTCTCTCTCTCTTTTCAGATTGCCATTTGTGCTGACGTGAAGGAAGTTCTGTTATCAGATGGGAACGAGAAGGCTATTCAGAGTATCCTCCTCTCTCTCACTCCATCAGAGACCCAAACACAGCACTCAGCCCTGGGTCATTAGCAACCCCATAGAGACACTGTGTGTGCGTGAGCGTTTGTGGGCATGTTGGTTGTCTGTATATGTGTGTGTCTGTGTTTTTTTTTACAAGGTCAGAGAATATTACAGTTGTCTGAGAATGTGAGGGAATGTGCATTTTCACAAAGACACACTCGGCACTCTGGTGCCCAATATCACTTAGAATCCAGCAAAATGTCCCTTCCATACCATTTCAATCCATCCTTCTACAGTTGTGTTATATGAGTGATTGAAAGTGGTCGGTAAGACCTTGCCCCATTTGAGTGAAATAATTGCATACTATCTCAAAGTATCTCCAAATGCATGTCTTTTCAACTCCCTCTCAGGGCCAAAGCCACAATGCTAGATGACTGAGCATTTAATTCAATTCAATTCAATTCAATTCAATAAAGAGGCATTCCATACAAGATTGTCACAAAGATATTTCTAATGTTTTGGATCTTCCTGAAATTAAATCCATAGAAAGGCCATTGGTGGAAGGATGCTTGGCATACCTTCCAAATCTGTATCCAAAATAGTTATTGGGAAAGAACTAATTAAAGTTGAGAAATGTGTGACATTTTAGTCTTACCCAGGCCTCCTTTAAGACACTACAATGATGGATGACTCTGTAGACGCTAGCAAGCCATTCTAGGTGTAATTTAAATCTCTACAGTGTGCTCTGAAATTTGAGTAGTCTTTAAATGTAAATATCATAAAATGACCCTTCATTGATATATATATATATATATATATATATATTGTTATATGTAACACATACTCTACAAGAACATCACATTTCCAGAGTGGGCTCTGTGCTGCATTTGTTAAATGTTATGATAGGATCAGATCCAGGTCGGAGTTGTTGGTGGCATTGTTGTTGAGCAACTGGACTGCATCATTGATTAATGTGACTTTCCTTCTGTTTGTTTTGCTTGGGGCAACGGAACGGCCTACCCAGAGGTAATGTGTCTCGTGTCCCTTCACCTGTACCCACACTGCCAGCTCCCTGCTCTCTCATTGGTTTGCACTGATAGCTCCTTGCACTCTCATTGGTTAGCGCTGTCTACCCACCCTCCCCAGCCCTCTCTTCTCAATTGTACCAGCACGATAAAGAGAAATCTGTGGCTTTTACAAATGCAGGAAACCTACACACACAAAGCTTGGACAAAATACATGGTTCAGATATAGCTGAAGAACTGCTCACCACAATGAGACGTCATTGAATATCACGGAGGCAGTAACAATAGCATCGCTGGGCCTCTGATGACGGAAACGTACACAATTCAGAGTTGACTGCAGCTTTGTTTAAAGAGAAAAGAAAGAAGTTGGCGGGAAAGGCAGCCACAGAGATGGACAATCAGCTGTGTTGCCCAATAGGCCACTTTCACAACATTCACAGGCTTTTTCCCCGAGATACTATTTTTGTGTAGTCGTTCTCATAATAGAAATAGATGGAATGGTGTGATAAGTGTGAGAAAAGAGAAAGAATGGAGAGAAATAGATGAGCAGATATGGCTATTGAGAGTGGATGAAATAGAATAGGAGTTTCTCTCAATCAACACAACATGTACAGTAAGTACCCTCTCAAAGTCGCTTTTTCACGTTCTTAGTGTAAATATGTAGCAACTAGCATATATTATTATTTAACCGGGCCTCGCACGTACACATTGTGCCATACAGCCACACACACACATTTGTGCCATACAGCCACACACACACATTGTGCCATACAGCCACACACACACATTTGTGCCATACAGCCACACACACACACACAGCCGCACACATTGTGCCATACAGCCGCACGTACACATTGTGCCATACAGCCGCACGTACACATTGTGCCATACAGCCGCACGCACACATTGTGCCATACAGCCGCACGTACACATTGTGCCATACAGCCGCACGTACACATTGTGCCATACAGCCACACACACACATTGTGCCATACAGCCACACACACACATTGTGCCATACAGCCGCACGTACAGTAGACACACGCTCACCAAGCACCATCACTCCTGACCTTGAATTACAAACTGAAAATTGTTGATCATTGTCTGATTCATGAATGTTGGCTGCTTCCCCCCTGTGTGACGACCCAGAAGGACAAATATTCCTCAGCTTACACACCCAGAACAGACAAATAAATGCACTACTAGGAGTATGAGTATCTACTTACAGTATAGATTAATGTGTTTATGTGAGAACCTGTTGAATTGTTGAGTGCTTGTTAAGTGTTACGTTATTTCTGAATCCCTGTCGGTCCGAGTACTGTATTTGTGTGAGTGACTGAGAGAGTGTGTACAAGCCTGTTAGGGTTGACCTTCATTTGAATTGACCCCAACCAAACCTGTTACACCACTGTATGTGCATGGCTGTTACAGCTCGTGTGTGTGTGTGTGTGTGGGGGTGTGTGTGTGTGTGTGTGTGCACCACTTGGCAGTGTGTAGGATGACCTCTCCCCCAGTGCGGTGGTACTGATGAGATTACCCTGTAAGCTCCTCTCCTCCTCAGCCCATGATCCCAGTGTGCTGACTCTCTTACTACACAGACCTGCCCTGTGTGTGTATGGTGTCTGTCCGAACATTTGTGTGTGTGGTGTCTGTCCCGAACATTTGTGTGTGTGTGTGCATGCATGTGTATGTGTAAGGGCCCATCCCTTTGATCTAGGATTGGCTCTCCATCCATCCAGCAGATACCTCTCCCTCTCTCCCCCCTCCCCCTCTCTTTCCTCTTCGCGCTCTAGATTGGATTTGCTACAGCTTTTTGCTGCTTTAAAGACAGATAAATCCTAATTGAATTGCCTCAGCACCGGCCCTCCAGACAGTGTATTAATAGACCGGTTGACATCAATCAGCCTGTGTGTCATAGTGGTGATGTGGTGAGCTCCTCTCAGGCGTAGGCTACAGGTTAAAAGCCTTCTGATTGATCTGCTGGCCTCCATTAAGTCCTGCCCTGCCCTGCCCTGCCCTGCCCTGCCCTGCCCTGCCCTGCCCTGCCCTGTTCAGGTCTGTTCAGGTCTGTTCTGTTCTGCTCTTCTCTGCTCATTTCTGCTCTGTCCTGTCAAGCATCTGTCAGCCTCTCACTTTGCCCCCGGAGTTCAGGGATGGTGTGTGTGTGCGTGCTTGCGTGCCCACAGCTGATAAGTTACCACCAAAGACCCCAAACCTGCCTAATAAAATGCTAGATCATGTCAGTAGCTGCATGTGACTAATGTTAGTTGTGAATGTGAGATGTTTAGTTGTAACCTTAACCAGGTCACCAGATGTGCGTGGAGTCATCGAGAGAAACAGGCAGGCCGGTGTCTTTGGCTCCACAGATGTTTCCAGCAGGTGAGACGTTCATCTGATAACACCTCCCTCTCTCACACCTCTCAAATCTCTCTGTCACTATTACTTTAATGAAATCCATATATGGGTTCAGCTCAATAAGTCACCTCAGTTATCATCACTGTGGAACAGTCATTCTTATTCCCATGTAAAATAGACTTTTGAGTGACTAAAATATCACCCATAATATTTTTGGCAGATAGAAATAAAAAATAAATTTTAAAAATGTAGTAAGTCATTTTTCTCATGGCTTTTACAACCAGGAATGTTTGAAAAGAGGCTGGCATTGACTGACATCTCTTTGAAACGCCTATGTCAAGAAACTTGGATGCAGTGTTGCAGTAAAATCATCTCAATCAAATGTGGTGAAACACAAAGCAACTCAAACAACATGGAAATTGCAAAAAATGATGTCAACTTTTTTAAACATCCCCCATTTGGCATGTCTCTTGCGATGCCATTCACAGCAGCACTGACTGATGTGTTGACATGACAACTACCTCAGAGTTTTGAACAAACCTTCCCCCCCTTTTGTTCCATGCTGGCTGAAGACCTAGCTAGCCGGTAACTAGCTAACACCAGACACAGATGAAGACCTAGCTAGCCGGTAACTAGCTAACACCAGACACAGATGAAGACCTAGCTAGCCGGTAACTAGCTAACACCAGACACAGATGAAGACCGGATAAAGCTAACACCAGACTAGCTAGCCGGTAACTAGCTAACACCAGATGAAGACCAGCAGATGCTAACACCAGACACAGATGAAGACCTAGCTAGCCGGTAACTAGCTAACACCAGACACAGATGAAGACCTAGCTAGCCGGTAGCTAGCTAACACCAGACACAGATGAAGACCTAGCTAGCCGGTAACTAGCTAACACCAGACACAGATGAAGAACTAGCTAGCCAGTAACTAGCTAACACCAGACACAGATGAAGACCTAGCTAGCCGGTAACTAGCTAACACCAGACACAGGTGAAAGGGAAACATATAAGTATCTTTGCCAGAGATGAATAGTGTAAACTTTTTATTATGCTGAACAAAATTATAAAAGCAACATGCAAAGTCTTGGTCACATGTTTCATGAGCTGAAATAAAAGATCCCAGATATTTTCCATACGCACAAAAAACACATTTCTCAACAAAAGAAATTGCACTCCTTTGTTTACATCCCTGTTAGTGAGCATTTCTCCTTTGCCAAGATAAACCATCCACCTGACAGTTGTGGCATATTAAGAAGCTGATTAAACAGCCTGATCATTACACAGGTGGACCTTGTGCTGGGGCGATAAAAATCCACTCTAAAATGTGGAGTTTTGTCACACAACACAATGCCACAGATGTGTCAAGTATTGAGGGAGCAAGGACTTTGCAGGCTGATTGCAGGAATGTCCACCAGAGCGGTTGCCAGATAATTTAATGTTCATTTCTCTACCTTAAGCCACCTCCAACTTTGTTTTAGAGATTTTGTCAGTACCTACAACCTGCCTCACAACCGCAGACCGTGTGTAACCCCGCCAGCACAGGACCTCCACATCCAGCTTCTTCACCTGCAGGATCGTCTGAGACCAACTGATGAAACTGTGGGTTTGCACAAGTAAAGAATTTCTACACAAACTGTCAGAAACCTTCTCAAGCTGATCTGCATGCTCTTTGTCCTCACCAGGGTTTTGACCTGACTGCAGTTTGGCATCGTAACTGACTTCAGTGTACATTTGCTGACACCCTACAGTCAAATGATGTCTCCAGTAGAGTAGGTAACTAGCTATATAAACCACGCCCCTCTGCAAACACGCCTTCTCCGATGTTGGTTACAGGGCGGTACTTATTTAAATTAGGTAAGAGAATATCATGTTACCATTGGTGTATTAAAATGAGAGTGATGTCACCGTATCTCCTTAATAATCCACCTCCTGAATCCAAGTGTTTGACATGGGGGAGGGGACCAGTAACTTTATGATCAAACTTTATCAATGTAGAAGCAACAGTCATTTTTCACACTTAGGTCATCATACTGGTTTCATCCAAATATCATCACATTTCATGAAAACATGATTCTGATTGTTCATGACCTTTTAAGGCAAATAGTTAAGTCTGGGTTAGGGTTAGCCATGCTTAACTGCTGCTGTTGGGGAGTCAGGGCTTATTACATGGTTACAGTATGTAAACCTCAAGGTATCACCCGTCCTGATTGAGGTAGAGGTAAAGGAGGTGTGTCTGTGTGTGTAAATTTATCAAAGCAGAACGATTCGGTCTAATTGGATGTCTTCATCCAGAAACCATCAAAAGAACCCCCACGTCACCAGTCATTCTGTTGTACCCTGGATACAGGGATAGTTCTAGCTGAAAAACACCATTCATTACCTCCCTAAAAAGTAATTTTGTCGTTCAGCGATCTCACTTACTTGATCCCAGTCTCCCTCGCTTCCCCTCCTCTACTCTCCCTCCCTAGCTCTTTCCCTTGCTCCCTGCACCACCCTCCCTCCCTAGCTCTTTCCCTTGCTCCCTGCACCACCTCCCTCCCTCGCTCTTTCCCTTGCTCCCTGCACCACCTCCCTCCCTCGCTCTTTCCCTTGCTCCCTGCACCACCTCCCTCCCTAGCTCTTTCCCTTGCTCCCTGCACCACCTCCCTCCCTAGCTCTTTCCCTTGCTCCCTGCACCACCTCCCTCCCTCCTCCTCGTGTATTTACACGGGATGATGAAGTGAAAAAGTAAACGTATAATTAGCCTGCATTACTTTGATTGTTTTCTTTTCAGATTAAACCTCCTGTCAGAACGCACGGTTTGAGAGGGGTGAAGGTCGCCCCGCGATTGGATGAGGGGGGATTGCTTTTCTCAAGTCACTGAATAAAAAGCAGGCGCGGGCCCCCTGCCAGGAGATGAGATTGTATTTCCACAAGACATAATTTTTGTTTACTGAGTGTTAATAATGGTTTATTAATAATCCCATTTGGCTGTCTGGGGCCTGGACCCGATCTCTTGAGAGAGAGAGACAGAGAGACAGACAGAGACAGAGAGAAAAAAAAAGAGTCAAGTGTTTAACTGGCTGAAGAGATGGGGAGATGGAAAGGAGAAGGAAGGAAGGAAGACGTAGTGACCACAGGCAGGGCGTGGATAGTGTATAGGAGGGGGCTGTCAGGAGCTGGGGCTAGAGACTGTACAATAACATTAATAGCAGGAGCAGCCCTTGCGGTACAATACAGTAGTACTGATGAAGCTCCTGTAGACATGGAGAGTACCTGTCAGTGGTCACAGCAGTCGTAGTACTAGCAGTGGGATTCCTGGGCTGAGACAATCGAGCTGTTGATTTCAGGTGTCATGTCAGATAGGGCTCTCTCTGAGAGGTCTGACGAGGTGTGTTTTACCTCTGTGCACTGAGGCACACACACAGTGGGGGGCGTTGAGACACCAGGGGACAACACACTGAGAAGGGAAGAAAGGAGGGAGGAAGGGAGCAGGACAAAGGGAAAGGGAGCATAACTTATGTTTAATGGAGAATGAGCATATTTGTACCTGATTGTGTGTCCGTAAACGATAGTTAGTTACCCTACAGTATGTTACTCTCCCCTAAGCCCTTTGCCATTCTAAAAATACTCCAGTATCCCTGCACATTGTAAATGTGGTATTGGCACTGACCTTGTATATAGCTTCCTCTCTTATTTCTCATGTTTTCTTTATTATATACAATAGCAGTCAAAATAACACCTATGGAATCATGTAGTAACCAAAAAAGTGTTAGACAAATCCAAATATATTTTAGATTCTTCAAAGAAGCCACCCTTTGCCTTGATGACAGCTCTGCACACTCTTGGCATTCTCTCAACCAGCTTCACCTGGAATGCTTTTCCAACCGTCTTGAAGGAGTTCCCACATATGCTGAGCACTTGTTGGCTGCTTTTACTTCACTCTGCGGTCCAACTCATCCCAAACCATCTCAATTGGGTTGAGGTCGGGTGATTGTGGAAGCCAGGTCATCTGATGCAGCACTCCATCACTCTCCTTCTTGGTCAAATAGCCCTTACACAGCCTATAGGTGTGTTGGGTCATTGTCCTGTTGAAAAACAAATAATAGTCCCACTCAGCGCAAACTAGGTGGGATGGTGTATAGCTGCAGAATGCTGTGGTAGCCATGCTGGCTAAGTGTGCCTTGAATTCTAAATAAACCACTGCCAGTGTCACCAGCAAAGCAGAAAGACTCTTGTTTTGTGGGTACTATTTAATGAATCTGTCAGTTGAGGACTTGTGAGATGTCTGTTTCTCAAACTAGACATTCTAATGTACTTGTCCTCTTGCTCAGTTGTGCACCGGGGTCTCCCACTCTTTCTATTCTGGTTAGAGCCAGTTTGCACTGTTCTGTGAAGGGAGTAGTACAGAGCGTTGTACGGGATCTTCAGTTTCTTGACAATTTCTCGCATGGAATAGCCTTCATTTCTCAGAACAAGAATAGACTGACAAGTTTCAGAAGAAAGTGCTTTGTTTCTGGCCATTTTGAGCCTTTACTCGAACCCACAAATGCTGATGCTCCAGATACTCAACTAGTCTCAACTAGTCTTATTGCTGCTTAATCAGAACAACAGTTTTCAGCTGTGCCTACATAATTGCAAAAGTGTTTTCTAATGGTCAATTAGCCTTTTAAATTGATAAACTTGGATTAGCTAACACAACGTGCCATTGGAACACAGGAGTGATGGTTGCTGATAATGGGCCTCTGTCTGCCGTTTCCAGCTACAATAGTCATTTACAACATTAACAATGTCTACACTGTATTTCTGATCAATTTGATGTTATTTTAATGGACAAAAAATTAGCTTATCTTTCAAAAACGAGGACATTTCTAAGTGACCCCAAACTTTTGAACAGTGGTGTATATACGGAACAAAAATATACTGAACAAAACTTTTAACACAACATTTAACAATTTTACTGAGTTACAGTTCATACAAGGAAGTCAGTCATTTGAAATAAATTAATTAGGCCCTAAACTATGGATTCCACATTACTGGGTAGGGGCGCAGCCATGCATGGGCCTGGGAGGGCATAGGCCCACCCACTTGGGAGCCAGGACCACCCACTGGGGAGCCAGGCCTTGCCAATCAAAATGATTTTTTTTCCCACAAAAGAGCTTTATTACAGACATAAATACTCTTCAACTTCATCAGCTTTCCGGGTTGCTGGTCTCAGACGATCCCGCAGGTGAAGAAGCTGGATGTGGAGGTCCTGGGCTGGCATGGTTACACGTGGTGTGCGGTTGTGAGGCCGGTTGGACATACTGCCAACTTCTCTAAAATTACGTTGGAGGTGGCATATGGTAGAGAAATTAACATTCAATTCCCTGACAACAGCTCTGGTGGACATTCCTGCAGTCAGCATGCCAATTCCACACTCCACCAAAGCTTGAGACATCTGTGGCATTGTGTTCTGTGACCAAAGTCTACATCTTAGAGAGCCTTTTCTGATCCCCAACACAAGGTGCACCTGTGTAATGATCATGATGTTTAAACAGCGTTTTCATATGCCACACCTTTCAAGTGGATGGATTATCTTGGCAACGGAGAACTGCTCTCTAACCAGGATGTAAACAAAGTTGTCCACAAAATTGGAGAGAAATAATATTTGTCTATATGGATATTTTTTTTCAGCTCATGAAACATGGGACCAACACTTTACGTGTTGTGTTTATATTTTGTTCAGTGTATATATATCTATATTCGTTTTTTAAGGAATTACTTTTATTAGGTATACTATTTTGATATTGATTATTGCACTGTTGTGTAGAGCTTGAAAGTTAAGCATTTCACTGTACTTTTGCATGTGACAATAAAACTTGAACTTCTACCCATCCTACAGAGTGGTCAGGTGGGACTGTGAAACAGATGTCACAGCGCTGGAGGGACACTTTGACATCGTCATGTGCGCAGACTGGTAGGTACAGCCGCCAATGACCCCTGATGCCCCTGGCGAGTTGCAAGCGGGCTCTCGGCTGGGCACACCCACGAAGTTCACAACTTACCCCTCTACACACACACACGTACATACATACTGTACATACATACAGACGTACCTCGTGGCAGACTGACGTGGCTACTTTATTATTTCTGCTCCTGTGACAGTTATCAGAAGGGCTCCATCAGACAGCCCCTCTCCTCGGGTTATTTCCCCTAGGTTGACTCCGAGAGGCATTTCCATTTTGACAAAATTGCCTATTTTTCATGCTTGGCGTCCCAGCAAATGGATGACTTAGGCAAATTGCAAATAATTACGCCTTGGCGAAAAAGAGAGAGAGATGAGGAGAGAGCGAAAGACAGAGAGAGAAGGAAAGGGAAAGGGAGTGGGGGAATAGAAAGGAGCAACACAAACATCTCAATTAGCTCCAGCTCCTTAACACAGATCTTAGTGCTGATCAGGAAATGAAGAGCTCTCCCTTTCTCTCTCTTTCTCCCTCGCTCTCCTCTCATCATCTCATCTCAGTCCCATATCTATTTCTGTGTGTTTGTTTTCCCCTCTCCTCTCTCTCTCCTGCTCTCTGTCCATCCCGTTGATGTCAACTTTTTGGGGTCAGCTGTTTGTAGGGCCCAAAACGTAATCTTGTGGTTTCTCACGTTGTTTAGTTATACAGACTGGATTCAAATATGTACAATGTTTTAAATATATGAAATGTACTTGATGGCCCTGAGACATCTTTATCCAACATACCTCTAGATCAGGAAAGGGACTATCTGGAATTCCTGTCGCTCAGTGTTCCTCAACCCACTCAATGTAAGGAGCGCTATAGCTAACTCAAGTGTAAGTGTAGCTGTGAATAATCCAGAAAAAGAGGGGATACTCTAATGACAGGGATCCTATGATAAAGATTATTCCTGGTTCTTACACCTCACTTCTAGTCTCCATCATCAATCTACACCATCTGTCTGCCACTCACATAGAGTAGTATGAGCTAGAATCCCTCCAAAAGTGTCTGAAACGCTTGACCTGTGCCCACCCAGGAGGGGAACATGGCTCTCAGCCCGTCTCATTTCTATGATACGTTTATGACCTCCTAGATAAGTGGAGCATTAGGAAAGTTAGCATTATTCTAATGTCACACAGATTTCAGGTAATGGGCAGGTGAAATGAACAGCTGTACAGAGTGGGTAATAGGGGATACTTTGTGTGGTGTGTGTGTGCGTGTGTCTGTGTGCGTGTGGTGTGTGTGCGTGCCTCTGTGTTGATGCATCATTTTTACATGTGTGTGTTTGCGTAAGTGTGTGTATGTCGGTGTATGTTTGTGAGTGCATCATTGTGTAAGTGTGTGTGTCTGCCTGGTGTGGAAGTGGCCGTTTTGACTGTCGCTCTGTCCCCCGGGCGACCGGTGTGTAATTGTCATGGTCAGGAACGAGACAGAGTGATGGCTGAGCGATTAACGAGCGGAGCGCGGCAGGCTGACGATCACCTGCGAAAAGGTCAACAGCCACACTTCTCCTCCAATTAATTATAGTCTTTCAGACAATGGCGCTGCAGCAGAGAGCCCACTGACTGCTGGAGGAGAGAACAGACCTCTCACATACAGATATACTGTATGCACACAGTCACACGCGCGCACGTACATACACTTATGCACACGCACTCGCACAAACACAGACAATCACACATTCACACATACATGGAGAGTGGACGCTGACTGAGGAGAGAGACATGTACAGACACAGAAACACATGGAAACATACTGCACACATGTATAGCAGGAAGAATGGCACTGCATGTGGTGTTTGGTGGAGCTCGTGACCTAAGAGGTTGAAATAGAATTGGCTTTGTGGATTGTTCATTTAAGGGAGGGAATGATGAAAAGAAGTATCTGTAGCCAAACATTGTCTTTAGGGTGCATAGAATGAGACACCTGCTCACACAGACAGCATATGTGAAGAGGTGTGTTTGAGCATGTGTGTGTGTGTGTGGCACTGTAGAAGAAGAAAATGATCACACACTGGTGTGTTGCTGTGCTGGGATTCCTGCAGAGATGTGTGTGTGTGTGTGTGTGTGTGTGTGTGTGTGCGTGTGCGTGTGCGTGTGCGTGCGTGCGTGTGAGAGACACTATGTCTGCTTGGCGACTAGGACACTGGCACGTCTGCTGGCTCCTCTAAGCTGCCCATGTGTGGGCATGAAGATAAAGCCCTTTGTGTGTTCACCATTGCTCGGTGTTTGTGTGTGTCATCATTGTGTCTTATACAGTCACACACACAGTCTATTTTGTATCCTTTTTGAATCTCTGTTCTCCCTGATTTACTCATTTCTATCCAATACTGATAATTGACCCTACTTTGTTATATACATCCACCTGTGAGTAAGCCAGGTGTACGTGTTTGTGTGTCTGTGTCAATGCGTGCGTGCGTGTGAACGTGTGTGTGTGTGTGCGTGTGCAGGGACTGGGGTGGGCTTACTTTTTAGAAATCCCTTTCATTTCACAAAAAGCATTGCATCAGCCGCAGCCACAGAAGAATTAGTGATATGCAATAAACAAATAACACAATGCAACATCTGTAAAAAAAAATAAAAAAATAAAAAGCCTGGCTCAAAAAAGGGAGGGTTTTTACTCTAATCGTCAGTAGCGTCAATCATCTGATTAGAGTAAGCAGCTAAGCAACACCCTATGATTTTCCACCAGTCATTTAGTAAATGCCTTCCTGTCACTGTGTCCTAATGGGTCAATGGATCCTTCAGGTTTCACTGTACAGATGAAGTTAATGCTGCCAGGATTAGTCCAGATTTAGTGCGGAAGTCGGGTCATAGCCACAGTCCCCTGCCCGTACGTACACACACACACACACACACACACACACACACACACACACACACTGAGATCACACCTCAAGCTTGGTCAAATGACACACACCACAGGGTAACCGTCCTAGATTATCAGCAGTGAGTTTAGTCACTTGTCGGGAATATCTAAGTCACTCACATTCGCTTCTCAGGCCATCCCAAAAGAACCCAGACTACATCCTCAATTTCTCCCTGCATGCGCACGCACACCCATATTCCAGTCCACCCATTTCTGCTCTGTTGTTCTCACCATGTCATCCCATTTGGCCCCCGGAGCGATAAGAGATGGATCTGGGTTAATATACTTCTGTAATGCACTACTGCTGCTATTTATAGAGCCTTGCTAAGTGGCCTTGTTTTTCTTGGAGCGTCTTGGAGTGCCGGGAGAATACCTAGGACAGGACAGGACAGCCCTGTATCCAATCCAAAGAGGCTTTGAGTGGTCAGGATATACTGTAGTGCCCCATAAGGAGACAGATGAGAGGTATTGAGAGTATTATCCAGTCAATGTGTGATACACAGGGACATTGTGATTTGTTCTGTCTATAGAAAAAGAATCCCAAGTAATTATAATTCCATGGTTCCTTTCCTATCATGTTAAGAGAGTGAATGTGTTCCAATAGGCCCAAATTACTTCCTGTTCATGTCTCCTTTTCTCCACTGCGACTGATAGGTAAATGCACTAAATGCCTTTCCATTTTATATAGCCTTTTCATTAATCAGGTCCTCTGAGCTAAGTGATCAGGAAGGGAAGAGGACAGATAGAGGAGGCTATTAAAGAGTATTAGTAGACATGACAGATGTGGGATTTTAATTTGAACAGTTTCTCACAGCAGGACAATTATCCTGGAGCAAAAGGAAATGTGAATTATTGTGTGGAGAATTATAATTAATGGACAGGAAATATCCTGCAACAACAGGGTGATCAAAGTAAGATCCTACACCTGTAGATGTTGTACGTACATTTATATATAATTTCCTAAATGGACACTTTACTTGATTAGTCTAAGAGAAGATTGGATTGTATGTATGTATGTATGTATGTATGTATGTATGTATGTGTGTATGTATGTATGTGTGTGTGTGTGTGTGTGTGTGTGTGTGTATGTGTGTATGTATGTATGTATGTATGTATGCCTCTCTCATCTTTTTAAGTGGGAGAACTTGCACAATTGGTGACTGACTAAATACTTTTTTGCCCCACTGTATGTATGTATGTACAGTGCCTTGCGAAAGTATTCGGCCCCCTTGAACTTTGCGACCTTTTGCCACATTTCAGGCTTCAAACATAAAGATATAAAACTGTATTTTTTTGTGAAGAATCAACAACATGTGGGACACAATCATGAAGTGGAACGACATTTATTGGATATTTCAAACTTTTTTAACAAATCAAAAACTGAAAAATTGGGCGTGCAAAATTATTCAGCCCCTTTACTTTCAGTGCAGCAAACTCTCTCCGAGAGCATCATGAAGAACAAGGAACACACCAGGCAGGTCCGAGATACTGTTGGGAAGAAGTTTTATATCTTTATGTTTGAAGCCTGAAATGTGGCAAAAGGTCGCAAAGTTCAAGGGGGCAGAATACTTTCGCAAGGCACTGTATGTATACAGTATACAGTATACAGTACCAGTCAAGAGTTTGGATACTCTTATCCATTCAAGGGTTTTTATTTACTTTGACTATTTTCTACATTGTAGAATAATAGTGAAGACATCAAAACTATGAAATAACACATGAAATCATGTAGTAACCAAAAAAGTGTTAAAAAAATATATATTTTATTTTTGAGATTCTTCAAAGTAACCACCCTTTGCCTTGATGACAGCTTTGCAAACTATTGGCATGTTGGGTCCTTGTCCTGTTGAAAAGTAAATGATAGACCCACTAAGCTCAAACCAGATGGGATGGCATATCGCTGCAGAAGGCTGTGGTAGCCATGCTGGCTAAGTGTGCCTTGAATTCTAAATAAATCACAGACGGTGTCACCAGCAAAGCACCCCCACACCGTCACACCTCCTCCTCCATGCTTCACGGTGGAAACCATACATGTGGAGATCATCCGTTCACGTACTCTGCATCTCACAGACACGCCAATTGGATCCAAAAATCTCACATTTGGACATCAGGGCAAAGGACATATTTCCACCAGTCTAATGTCCATTGCTCATATTTCTTGGCCCAAGCAATTCTCTTATTATTATTGGTGTCCTTTAGTAGTGGTTTCTTTTCAGCAATTTGACCATGAAGGCCTGATTCTCCTCTGAACAGTTGATGTTGAGATGTGTCTGTTACTTGAACTCTGTGAAGCATTTATTTGGGCTGCAATCTGAGGTGCAGTTAACTCTAATGAACGTATCCTCTGCAGCAGAGGTAACTCTGGGTCTTCCTTTCCTGTGGTGGTCCTCATGAGAGACAGGTAACTCTAATGAACGTATCCTCTGCAGCAGAGGTAACTCTGGGTCTTCCTTTCCTGTGGTGGTCCTCATGAGAGACAGGTAACTCTAATGAACGTATCCTCTGCAGCAGAGGTAACTCTGGGTCATCCTTTCCTGTGGCGGTCCTCATGAGAGCCAGTTTCATCATAGCACTTGATGGTTTTTGCGACTGCAATTGAAGTAACGTTCAAAGTTCTAGAAATGTTCCATATTGACTGACCTTCAGGTCTTCAAATAATGGTGGACTGTCATTTCTCTTTGCTTGTTTGAGCTGTTTTTGCCATAATATGGACTTGGTCTTTTACCAAATAGGGCTATCTTCTGTATACCCACACCTACCTTGTCACGACACAACTGATTGGCTCAAAATGCATTAAGAAGGAAAGAAATTCCAGAAATTAACTTTTAACAAGGCACACCTGTTAATTGAAATGCATTCCAGGTGACTACCTCATGAAGCTGGTTGAGAGAATGCCAAGAGTGTGCAAAGCTGCCATCAAGGCAAAGGATGGCTACTTTGAAGAATCTCAAATATAACATATATTTTGATTTGTTCAACACTTTTTTGGTTACTACAGTTCATGATTCCATATGTGCTATTTCATAGTTTTGATTTCTTCACTATTATTCTACAATGTAGAAAATATTACAAATAAATAAAAACCCTTGAATGAGTAGGTGTGCCCAAATGTTTGACTGGTACTGTATACACAGTGCATTTGGAAGGTATTCTGACAACTTTACTTTTCCACATTTTGTTACGTTACAGCCTTATTTTAAAATGGATTTAAAAAATAAAAAAAATCTCATCAATCTACACACAATACCCCATAATTAAAATTTTTAAAATGTTTTTTATACATTTTTGCACTCTTATTAAAAATTTAGAACAGAGAAATATTTAAACCCTTTGATATGAGACTCGAATTTGAGCTCAGGTGCATCCTGTTTCCATTGATCCTCCTTGAGATGTTTCTTCAACTTGGTTGGAGTCCACCTGTGGTAAATTCAATTGAATGAACATGATTTGGAAAGGCAGACACCTGTCTATATAAGGTCCCACAGTTGACTCTGCATGTCAGAGAAAAACTAAGCCATGAGGTCGAAGGAATTGTCTGTAGAGCTCAGAGACAAGATTGTATCGAGGCACAGATCTGGAGAAGGGTAGCAAAAAATGTCTGTAGCATTGAAGGTCCCCAAGAACACAGTGGCCTCCATCATAAATGGTAGAAGTTTGGAACCACCAAGAGTCTTCCTAGAGCTGGCCGCCCGGCCAAACTGAACAATCGGGGGAGAAGAGCCTTGGTCAGGGAGGTAAATCAAGAACCCGATGGTGTGTGGAAAAAGTCAAGAGGTCTGAATACCTTTTGAATGCACTGTATACTTAACTCAGTTGTGTTTATATATTTTGTTAAAGTTCATATGAGGAAATCAGTCAATTGAAATAAATAAATTAGGCCCAATCTATGGATTTCACATGACTGGTAATTTGTTGGTCAGAGATACCTTTAAAAAATGGGCCTCACAATGGGCCCCTGGACCTCATCACTGTATTTTTGGGCATTCAAGTTGCCATCGATAAAATGCAATTGTGTTCAGTGTCCGTAGCGTATGCCTGCCCATAACATAACCTCATCGTCACCATGGGGCACTCTGTTCACAACGTTGACATCAGCAAACCGCTCTCCCACACGATGCCATACACATGTTCTTTGGTTGCGAGGCCGGTTGGACATACTGCCAAATTCTCTAAAGCAACTTTGGAGGCGGCTTTATGGAGAGAAATTAACATTCAATTCTCTAGCAACAGCTCTGGTGGACATTCCTACAGTTAGCATGCCAATTGCACGCTCCCTCAACTTGAGATATCTGTGGCATTGTGTTGTGTGACACAACTGCACATTTTCGAGTGGCCATTTATTGTCCCCAGCACAAGGCGCACCTGTGTAATGATCATGCTGTTCAATCAGCTTCTTGATATGCCACATCTGTCAGGTGGATGGATTATCTTGGCAAAGGACAAATGATCACTAACAGGGATGTAAATACATTTGTGCACACATTTTGAGAGAAATCAGCTATTTGTGCGTATGGAACATTTCTGGGATCTTTTATTTTAGCACATGAAACATGGAACCAACACTTTACATGTTGTGTTTATATTTTTGTTCAGTGTACTGTATAGTACACTACATGACGAAAAGTATGTGGACACCTGATTATCGAACATCTCACTCCAAAATTATGGGCATGAATATAGAGTTTGTTCCCCCCGTTGTCCCACTCTTCTGATTAGGCTTTCCACTAGATGTTGGAACATTGCTGTGGGAACTTGCTTCCATTCAGCCACAAGAGCATTAGTGAGGTCCGGCACTGATGTTGGGCGATTAAGCCTGGCTCACAGTCGGCATTGCAATTCATCCCAAAGGTGTTCAATGGGTTTGAGGTCAGGCCATTCAAGTTGTTCCACACCGATCTCAGCAAACTATTTTTATATGGACCTCGCTTTGTGCACGGGGGCATTGTCATGCTTAAATAGGAATGGGCCTTCCCCAAACTGTTGCTACAATGTTGGAAGCACACTATTCTCTAGAATGTTATTGTATGCTGTTAAGATTTCCCTTCATTGAAACTAAGGGGCCCGAATAATGAAAAACAGCCCCAGACCCTTATTCCTCCTCCACCAAACATTACAGTTGGCACTATGCATTGGGGCAGGTAGCGTTCTCCTGGCATCCGCCAAACCCAGATTAATCCGTCGGACTGCCAGATGGTGAAGCGTGATTCATCACTCCAGAGAAAGCATTTCCACTGCTCCAGAGTCCAATGGTGGCGAGCTTTACACCACTCCAGCCGACATTTGGCATTGCTCATGGTGATCTTCAGCTTGTGTGCGGCTGCTCGGCCATGGAAACCCATTTCATGAAGCTCCCGACGAACATTTCTTGTGCTGACGTTACATCCAGAGGCAGTTTGGAACTCTGTAGTGAGTGTTGCAAACGAGTACAGGCAACTTTTATGTGTTTATGTGTTTAGCACTCAGCCGTTCCGTTTTGTGAGCTTGTGTGGCCTACCACTTCGCGGCTGAGCCGTTGTTACTCCTAGACGTTTCCACTTCACAATAACAGCACTAACAGTTGACTGGGGAAGCTGTAGCAGGGCAGAAATTTGACGAACTGACTTGTTGGAAAGGTGGCATCCTATAGCGGTGCCACGTTGAAAGTCACTGAGCTCTTCAGTAAGGCCATTCTACTACCAATGTTTGTCTGTGGAGATAGGATGGCTGTGTGCTCGATTTTATACACCTGTCAGCAATGGGTTTGGTGGAAATAGCCAAATCCACTAGGGGTGTCCACATACTTTTGTATATATAGTGTGTATCAGATAACTGGTGGGTTAGGTTCAGATAAAGGGGAAGTAGTGGAAGTGTCTCGGAGTATGTTTAGAGGGGTGGGGTGCCCCGCTGACCAGGGGAAGGGGACAGAGAGAGTGGCAGAGACCGGGTAGACTGCCCACCCCTCGCCTCCCCTCCCTAAGGCCCAACCTCCATTGTTCAGCAGTGACCCCACCCACACAAAACAGGGGGGTCACCAGTTCACCATATAATGAACCTGATTTGAGGTCAGAGGTCACGACCCCAACGTATGTTAGACGTCGTCATTTCTAAACTCACATTCTTACTCACCACACCCACAATCTGCTCCCGTTACAAAAGACAGGTCAATGGAAGCATTATGTCATTGTGGTCAATAGACTAGAAAGTGTTTTTACAAACTTAAACTTGTATAACCTTCACATCTGTGTCCTTACAATGGATTTGTGAAGTGACATTTCTTGTAAAGCAAGAAAATGAGTCTGAAACCATCTTAGATAAGTGCGGGAAGTGATTAGTGGAACAATGAGACTGAAAAAGGAGAGGAAAACTAGAAGCTTTATCTCATCTGTACAAAACAGTACAAGGGCCTTATCATCACCCATCTGCATGAAATCCCTATTCTCTACAGCGGCCTATCCCCTACACATCACCAACTATACCAAAGCCCTGTTCTCTACATGTATTACCTCAGCACCCCACATAACACCCACATAGACTAAGGTCGGAGTTCACTCAGGAAGCTGATCTGGTGTTTTCCCATTGGAGGGAGCCAGAGATACCTCAGAGATAGACTATTACTACTGAGCCTTACTGTATCTCCTTCTGCTGGTACAGCCTGCTTCCTGTTACCAGCACAGAGAGGGACTTTCTTTCTCCATAGATGGAGGTCAATGTATCCTTCCATATACAGTACATGTCCCCGAATGTACTCTCACTGTTTCCCAAAGCATTATTAATCCCATCACACTGAGACTAAGTGCCCACTGTGATGCACTGTCCTGCCCCCTGTTTTGTTACTGAAATCAAGTGTATTTATTTTATTGTTTTATTCCAGTCTGGAATTCTAAACCCAGGTCACAATGTTCTGTGTGTGACACAGTCAGGCCCATCAGTCGGGTCAGTCAGTCAGGCCATGCTGTGCGCCGCTTCACTCCATCCCGCTCTGCTCCCCTCTGCACCATCCTGCACCGCTCCCCTCTCCTCCATCCTGCACCGCTCCCCTCTCCTCCATCCTGCACCGCTCCCCTCTCCTCCATCCTGCACCGCTCCCATCTCCTCCATCCCGCTCCGCTCCCCTCTCCTCCATCCTGCTCCGCTCCCCTCTCCTCCATCCTGCACCGCTCCCCTCTCCTCCATCCTCCTCCACCGCTCCCCTCTGCACCATCCTGCACCGCTCCCCTCTGCTCCATCCCGCTCCGCTCCCCTCTCCTCCATCCTGCACCGCTCCCCTCTCCTCCATCCTGCACCGCTCCCCCTCTCCTCCATCCTGCACTGCTCCCCTCTCCTCCATCCTGCACCGCTCCCCTCTCCTCCATCCTGCACCGCTCCCCTCTGCACCATCCTGCACCACTCCCCTCTGCTCCGCCCCCTCCCCTCTCCTCCATCCCCGCACCGCTCCCCTTCTCCTCCATCCTGCACCGCTCCCCTCTGCTCCATCCCGCTCCGCTCTCCTCTCCCTCTCCTCCATCCCGCACCGCTCCCCTCTCCTCCATCCTGCACCGCTCCCCTCTGCTCCATCCCGCTCCGCTCCCCTCTCCTCCATCCTGCACCGCTCCCCCTCTCCTCCATCCTGCACCGCTCCCTCTGCACCATCCTGCACTGCTCCCCTCTGCTCCATCCCGCTCCGCTCCCCTCCCCTCTCCTCCATCCCGCACCGCTCCCCTCTCCTCCATCCTGCTCCGCTCCCCTCTGCTCCATCCCGCTCCGCTCCCCTCTCCTCCATCCTGCACCCCTCTCCTCCATCCCGCTCCGCTCCCCTCTCCTCCATCCCGCTCCGCTCCCCTCTCCTCCATCTCGCTCCGCTCCCCTCTACTCCATCACGCTCCGCTCCCCTCTACCTCATCCCGCTCCCCTCTCCTCATCCCGCTCCGCTCCCCTCTCCTCCATCTCGCTCCGCTCCCCTCTATTCCATCCCGCTCCGCTCCTCTCTCCTCCATCCCGCTCCGCTCCCCTCTCCTCCATCCCGCTCCGCTCCCCTCTCCTCCATCTCGCTCCGCTCCCCTCTACTCCATCACGCTCCGCTCCCCTCTACTCCATCACGCTCCGCTCCCCTCTACTCCACTCCCCTCTCCTCCATCTCGCTCCGCTCCCCTCTCCTCCATCCCGCTCCGCTCCCCTCTACTCCATCACGCTCCGCTCCCCTCTCCTCCATTCCGCTCTGCTCCATCCCGCTCCGCTCCACACGGATTTCCTACAGAAGAGACAGATTTGCATAGGGAAGGTCACCAGCTAACGTGATTGGAAAGTTTCCCCCAGATTGCAGCGCTGCGAGCCAGTAGGGGCTTTGTGTTGGATTATGCTAGATCTGGGTTGTATTGTTGCATTTAGTCAAATTACTTTAGCACTCATTTGGGATAATATTGGTCCTGACAGAGGCTATTGTGATTAGAGTGACGGCTGCTTTGGGTGTGATTGGAGGGGGAGGGTGAGGGGGGTGACTGAAGCCCAGCATGGTGCTGATCTGACCGTGAGTGCGTTACCAGGGTGATCACCGTAGGCAACGAGGCGTGCATGAACACAAGTCTGTTTCCTCTTCTCATCTCCTGCTCAATGACGCTCCTGTCACCCGTCTCCCCAAAGAGAGGACAAACATGAGTGGCCACGTTAACACACACACAGTCTCTGTCTGTCAAACTCACTCAGTCTCACTCATATTTGAATACAATTACACTCCACTTCCTCCACTTTCTCACACAGGTTTAATCTCTTAAATCTTAATATCACCTTTATATTCCTTATATTCTCATCTGAATTTAAACAATTTATCTGAACTCCTCCTACAAACAGGCAGATACAGTATACGATCTCATTCCAAGCCCTCCACCTTAGTCTTGCCATCTCTTTTTAAATCTCTCATTCCGTTTCATCTAAAGGAGTTTTACACACATTGCACCAGTGTTCAATGATCTGATAATGGTCATTGCTGAGTAATGACATATGATAGCTTGTTGAGTTCCAAGCTTGTTGAACTCCAACAATTATTCAAATGTCACTAGGTTTGTACAGTTTTATATCATGTCACTGTTGAGGGTTGGGGATTAAAATGATGGTTGTTACTTGTAACTTATATAAATTGAAAGTTGTTTTTATCACTTTCTAACATTATCATATTTTATTTATATAAACACAATGAGCTCCAAAGGTATTGGGACAGTTACATTTTTTGTTTTATTTTGGCTCTGTACTCCAGCACATTTGAAATGAAACAATGACTGAGGTTAAATTGTTGCCCCCCCGTTTTGCCATCAGAACAGCCTCAATTCGTCAGGGCATGAACTCTACAAGGTGTAGAAAGCGTTCCACAGGGATGCTGGCCCATGTTGACTCCAATACTTTCACTGTTGTGTCAAGTTAGCTTGGTGGTGGACCATTCTTGATACACACAGGAAACTGTTGAGCGTGAAAAGCCCAGCAGCGTTGCAGTTCTTGACACAACCCCAGTGCGCCTTGCACCTACTACCATACCCCATTCTAAGGCACTTCAATATTTTGTCTTGCACATTCACCCACTGAATGGCACACATACACAATCCATGTCTCAGTTGTCTCAAGGCTTCCTTCTTTAACCGGTCTCCTCCCCTTCATGATTTAAATAGTGACATCAATAAGGGATCATAGTATTCACTTAGTCAGTCTATGTCATGGAAAGAGCAATGTTTTGTAAAATGATTTTTTAAATAATATGTATTAACTTTTTTTCAGGATAGCCCAATTGAGACCAGGGTCTCATTCCCAATCGTGTCCCGAGTAGAAACATTTTCCACAACAGGAAGAACAATTTACATTACATTTAAAACAAGAAGAATAAAAATAACCACAAGGCACATCCTCAAGACCACAACAAACGAACCATTCAAATCAATCCTCAATGAATTCATTCAACACTAGAGTCCTAAACTGCCCTAGTGGCACCAGGGAATCATTTTGTACGTTATTCCAACAATGGGGGCCACTAAAACTAAAGGAGGATTTACCTCAAGTTAACCAATCCTGCGAGTGGGTTTGGTAGCTCATTCTTTTATACAATAGCAATGAAGTTAGGTAAGTTGGAAGCTTGTGTGGTAGGGCTTTGTAAACAAAGAGGAAGTAAGGAATTGTTATATGGGACTTTAATGAGGACCAGCCAAACGTTTTGATACAGGATGCAGTGGTGAGTATTAAAACTGTCACCAGTGATCTAACGAACGGCGCTGTGGTGGACGGCATCCAAAGGTTTAGGAGTAGTGGCTGCTGCAATCTGGTAAATGCTGTTGCCATAATCAAGGACTGTCAGGAAAGTTGACTGTACAACCTGCTTCCTGCTATTTAGGGAGATAGATCTTTTTATATATATATATATTTTTTTAAACACACTTTGAATCTTAGCTTTTTAACAAACTCATCCATATGCTTTTTAAACATGAAGTCTTTGTCAATTGAAATGCCCAGATATTTGTAGGCGGGAACCCGATCAATGGGAGGACCATCCAATGAATAAATATGTAGTCCATCTGAAACATTCAGTAGAGAACATCATGTATTTTAGTCTTGCCCGCATTAAGTACACATTTTAAACCAGCCAGGGCTTTCTGTAAGGTAACGAGGTCAGATTGCAGCTCTAACATAGTCAACAGTTGACTAATGGCATACATAACAGTGTCATATTGAATATTAGAAGTTGTATTAAAGTAGTCAAAAGTTTAGTATTTGGTCCCATATTTCTAGCACACAATGACTACATCATGCTTGAGACTTTACAAACTTGTTGGATGCACATGCTGTTTGTTTTGGTTGTGTTACAGATTATTTTGTGCCCAATAGGAATTAATGGTAAATAATGTATTGTGTCATTTTCATTGTAAATAAGAGTAGAGTGCATTCAGAAAGTATTTAGACCCCTTCACTTTTTCCACATTTTGTAACATTACAGCCGTATTCTAAAATGGATAAATTGTTTATTTCCTGCATTAATCTACACACTATACCCCATAATGACAAAGCTAAAACAGTTTTTTATAAATTCAGAAATACCTTATTTACATAAGTATTCAGACCCTTTGCTATGAGACTCGAAATTGAGCTCAGGTGCTTCCTGTTTCCATTGATCATTCTTGAGATGTTTCTACAACTTCATTGGAGTGCACCTGTGGTAAATCCATTCGATTGGAAAGGCACACACCTGTCTATATAAGGTCCCACAGTTGACAGTGCATGTCAGAGGAAAGATCAAGCCATTAGGTCGAAGGAATTGTCGGTAGAGCTCCGAGACAGGATTGTGTGGAAGTACAGATCTGGGGAAGGGTACCAAAAAATGTCTGCAGCATTGAAGGTCCCCAAGAACACAGTGGCCTCCATTATTCTTAATGGAAGAAGTTTGGAACCACCAAGACTCTTCCTAGAGCTGGCCGCCCAGCCAAGCTGAGCAATCCGGGGAGTAGGGCCTTGGTCAGGGAGGTGACCAAGAACCCGATGGTCTCTCTGACAGAGCTCCAGAGATACTCTGTGGAGACCTTCCAGAAGGACAAATATCTGCAGAGCGAAGGTTCACCTTCCAACAGGACAAGGACCCTAAGCACACAGCCAAGACAACGCAGGAGTGTCTTCGGGACAAGTCTCACTGTCCTTGAGTGGCCCAGCCAGAGCCCAGACTTGAACCCGATCTAACATCTCTGGAGAGACCTGAAAACAGCTGTGCAGTGACGCTCCACATCCAGCCTGACAGAGCTGGAGAGGATCTGCAGAGATGAATCGAAGAAATGAATCGTCATACCCAAGAAGACTCAAGAATGTAATCGCTGCCAAAGGTGCTTCAAGAAAGTACTGAGTAAAAAATAAATTGACCCCAAAAAATGTTTTATGTGTTTTTCCTTTGTCATTATGGGGTATTGTGTGTAGATTGAGGGGGGGGGGGGACAATTTAATCATTTTTAAAATAAGGCTGTAACACTACAAAATGTGGAAAAAGTCAAGGGGTCTGAATACTTTCTGAATGCACCTATATGTTTCTAAACACTTCCTCATTAACGTGGAGGCTACCATGATTATGGTGAATAATGATGAGTGAGAAAGTTACATATGCACAATCATACCCCCCAAAAAATGCTAACTTCCCCTGTAATGGTGAGAGGTTAGCATGTCTTGGAGGTATGATATTTGTGCATTCTCACTCATCATTATTCATGATTCATTCAGGATTATCCGTACACTCATCATTATTCAAGATTCATTCAGGATTATCCGTAATCATTGTAGCATCCTCATTCATGTAGAAGTGTTTAGAAACATATTCTATTCTTATTTACAATAAAAGTGACACATGGCACTACATTATTTACCATTAATTTATATCGGGTACAAAATAATCTGAAACACAACCAAAACAAACAGCAAATGCATCCAACAAATTTTTTTGAGTCACAAGCTTGAATATAGTCATTGAGTGCTATGAATATTGGACAAATACTTTTGACTACTTTAATACAACTTTAAGTGAGTTTGTCCTTATACTTTTGCTCCCCTAAAATGGGGGGACATGTACAAAAAGTGGTGTAATTTCTAAACAGTTCACCTGATATGGATGAGAATACCCTCAAATTAAAGCTGACTGTCTGCACTTTAACCTCATTTCAAATCCAAAGTACAGAGCCAATATAACAGCTAGCTCACTGTACATGAATACAGATAATTACTTTGTATACTTGTGTTCAAATCATTGTTTTGAAAAATCGAGATCTGTTAGCGATTTGAAGTGTTTGTGTGTCATATGTTTGATATCTGTGTACATTTTAGACTTTGATGAAAATAAAGGGAGGAGAATATAAATAAAAAATAAAAGAATTTTACTCATGCAAATTGTTTTTCTTCTGTTTGTGGATTTATTTGTAAACAAAGGAAAATAAATAGCCTCCTAGTTTATCTTGAGTCACTATCGCTGGAATGCATTCTAATCTATCTCTTTCTCCCCCTCTATTTCTCCCCCCCTCCCGCCTCAGCTTGTTTCTGGACCAGTACAGAGGCAGCCTGGTTGATGCAATAAGGAGATTACTGCGACCAGACGTAAGTGTGTTTCAATTCACTCTGCAGCAACGGACTCCCCCGTAATTAGGCTTCACCCAGTGATTGAGACAGTAATGGAATGGCAGGATTAATATCATGTAATACTTTAGTACTTATTGTGTACAACTTGAATGGAGTCCTATAATCTATTTAATGCTTTCCCCCTAATCATAAAGCAGGGAACTTCTCATATTTGCCCCTGGTGATAAGAGACACGCTACGAGAGGCAAAGTAAATGAAAAAAGGCTTCAAAGATAATGTGTGATTTCTATTTATCTGTCTGGCTTTTTCAAGTATTGGCTTTGATAGGAAATGTCTTTATATTAAAAGGGGAGGGTGAAAGGAAGAAGAGGAGGAGAGGAGGGGGTGTGAAAGTGCTGACGTGGTAACGGTGGAGGGTCCATGATCTTTGTAATCCATTCAGAGACGAGGAAGTGGTACTGATCCAAAACACTACAGTTTGAACCCCTTGCCCCATCTCTTTCCTCCTCTTCTTCACCCTCCCTCTATCCCTCTTTTCTCCCTGGGTGTCCAGAGGGTATAGATAGATACACAGGTCCCCCTCTCGAGGAATGTTTTACTTAAATTTCCTTTAAGTTCACTGTAAATCATGTATTATGGCCGGTTTACCAGATGTACATGTCTAATGTATGCCGTCCAGAGCAGGTTTAATCAGCACAGCTCTCTACACGTATCCTGTATCCTTCTATTCCCTGATATATTGTTGGTTTGGAACTTTCTCCCTCTTTTTCACAAGACCACCGTCCACATATTGACTATGCTCCCTTCATTTGAATGCAATGGCTTTTGATGCCTTGTTTATCTCTAAGTTATAATGCAGATAATTGAGATTATCTGAAATTAGTCTTTAGACCTAATTTCCCTCTTTAATCTATCTCACCCTAAAACCACAGTACCACAGACTGGCCCCTGAACAGATTCCACAACAGATTGACAAAACAATTCATTTCTACTACTAATGATGTTAATTTGTTTTTCCAACATGGAGGCGTGCCATCCCCATCCTAATCAGCCCATTACAGTGGAATTGTTTTTTTGTTTAGTTTTTTTGGGCTGATGTTTTTTTGGGGCGGGGGGGATTCTGACTCCTCAAACAGATGAAAAAACAGCTGTCAAAACCAGCTCATCCCCCTGTTATTCTTGTTTTTTATGTTTATTTTGTTTGTACTGCTGTGTGCCTTCCCATCCTCCAATTTAATTAAAACAAATAATATGATCAAAAATATGAAATAATATTTAAAGCCGAAGGATTTCAAAGAAACTTTGAACCTGGAGCTAATCCCCTTACTGCTGGTGGTCTGACTGTGCTAGCTGTACTGGTTCATCTAGAAAGTGTGGATGCGTTTCAGCCATTGATTGGATTAGGTGAGTTTTAATATTTTAGTTTATTATCTAATATAATACCTGGGAGAAATCAAATAGAATGGAATCACAATAATACAGATGGCCACTCACTGGCTAACTCCCTGGCTGGCTGAAAGGAGAGGAGAGCAGAGTGGTCAGAGCTAAGAGTTCAGCCTGGCCACAGGAGAGGCAGGACTCAAATAACTGGGTCGACACGCACAAACACACACACAAACACACACATACACTGAGTGAACGGGTGCAGGGCGTCATTGATTGATTAGCATAGGGAGAATGGCTGGGCTCCTTTTGACAACCCAAGATTAGGGCTCAGCCCAGGGCTTAAATTGCTTACCTTCCTCTGGCTAAGGAAGGCTCGGCTTTCAAAATACAGGTCTGTCACCTGGACCCAACGCTGTCTACTTGGGGAATGATAATGCATATAAACAATTAAGGAGGAGAGGAGGAGAGAGGGAGACTGGAGGAGAGAGAGATGGAAAGAAAATGGGAGAAGGGGAGATAGATAGGGAGGGAGAAAAATAGATGGTGGGATGGAGAAAGAGTGGATGAATCCCTTGACTAATAGGTTATTGTAATCTATGCACTGTTGAAAATGGTGTTTTTCCAGAATAAAAGTAAGCTACCAGAGACACAACTCTCCTCTGGCTATAGCCTACCTGCTGAAAGGGGCTTGCAATAGATTTGATTTTGATTGTTTAAATCAAACTTTATTTGTCACATGCGCCGAATACAGCAAGTGTAGACTTTACCGTGAAATGATTACTTACAAGCCCTTAACCAACAGTGCAGTTCAAGAAGAGTTAAGAAAATATTTACCAAGTAGAATAAAGTAAAAAGTAACACAATAACATAACAATAACGAGGCTGTATACAGTCGGTACCAGTACCGAGTCAGTGTGCGGGGGTACAGGTTACTTGAGGTCATTTGTACAGGGTAGGGTGGAAGTGACTATGCATAGATAATAAACAGTGAGTAGCAGCAGTGTACAAACACATTGGGGGGGGGTCAAATGTAATAGTCCGGTGGCCATTTGATTAATTGTTCAGCTGTCTTTTTGCTTGGGGGTAGAAGCTGTTAAGGAGCCTTTTGGTCCTAGACTTGGCGCTCTGGTACCGCTTGCCGTGCGGTAGGAGAGAGAGTCTATGACTTGTGTGACTGGAGTCTCTGACAATTTTATGGGCTTTCCTCTGTCACCGCCTATTATATAGGTCCTGGATTGCAGAAAGCTTGGCCCCAGTGATGTACTGGGCCGTACACACTACCCTCTGTAGCACCTTGTGGTCAGATGCCGAGCAGTTGCCATACCAGATGGTGATACAACCGCTCAGGATGCTCTCGATGATGCCGCTGCAGACAGTTTTGAGGATCTGGGGACCCATGCCAAATATTTTAAGTCTCCTGAGGGGGAAAAGGCTTTGTTGTGTCCTCTTCACGACTGGCTTGGTGTGTTTGGACCATGATAGTTCGTTGGTGATGTGGAAAGGAACTTAAAATCCTCGACCCGCCTACTACAGCCCCATTGATGTTAATGGGGGCCTGCTCGCCCTGCCTTTTCGGGTAGTCCACGATCAGCTCCTTTGTATTCTCACATTGAGGGAGAGGTTGTTGTCCTGGCAGTGTTGGCAGGCGTGTTGTTGCCTACCCTTACCACCTAGGGGCGGCCCGTCAGGAAGTCCAGGATCCAGTTGCAGAGGGAGGTGTTTAGTCCCAGGGTCCTTATCTTAATGATGAGCTTCATGGGCACTATGGTGTTGAACGCTGTGCTGTAGTCAATGAACATCATTCTCACATAGGTGTTCCTTTTGTCCAGGTGGGGAAGGGCAGTGTGGAGTGCGATTGAGATTGCGTCATCTGTGGATCTGTTGGCTACCAACGTGAGTGCTACGGGGCAGTAATCGTTTAGGCAGATTACCATTGCTTCCTTGGGTACAGGGACTATGGAGGTCTGCTTGAAACATGTAGGTATTACAGACTCAGTCAGGGAGAGGCTGAAAATGTAAGTTGGTCCGTGCATACTTTGAGTACACGTCCTGATAATCCATATGGTTCCGCGGATTTGTGAATGTTGACCTGTTTAAAGGTCTTGCTCACATCGGCTACCGAGTGCGTTTTCACACAGTCGTCCAGAACAGCTGGTGATCTTGTGCATGCTTCAGTGTTGCTTGCCTCGAAGTGAGCATAACTCATGTCTGAGTTTTCCTTTTGTAGTCCGTAATAGTTTTCAAGCCCTGCCACATCCGATGAGTGTCAGAGCTGGTGTAGTAGGATTCAATCTTAGTCCTGTATTGACGCTTTGCTTGTTTGATGGTTCATCTGTGGGCATAGCAGGATTTCTTATAAGAGTCCGGATTAGTGTCCCGCTCCTTGAAAGCGGCAGCTCTAGCCTTTAGCTCGATGCGGATTGTTGCCTGTAATCATCTGACCACTTCCGTATTGAGCGGTCACCTGTACTTCCTGCTTTAGTTTTTTCTTGTAAGCAGGAATCAGGAGGATAGAATTATGGTCAGATTTGCCAAATGTCGGGCGTATATGCATCTCTGTGTGTGGAGTAAAGGTGGTGTAGAGTTTTTTTGGTCCTCTGGTTGCACATGTGACATTCTGGTAAAAACTTGGTAAAACTAATTTAAGTTTGCCTGCATTAAAGTCCCCGGCCACTAGGAGCGTCGCTTCTGGGTGAACATTTTCTTGTTTGCTTATGGCGTTATAGAGTTGGTTGAGTGCGCTCTTAGTGCCAGCATCAGTCTGTGGTGGTAAATAGATGGCTACAAATAATATAGATGAGAACTCTCTTGGTAGATAGTGTGGTCTACAGCTTATCATAAGGTACTCAGATGAGCAATACCTTGAGACTTCTTTAAAGGTTCACCATCCGCAATAGTTTTGGTAGTTTTGCTTTAAACAATCAGAGTGTACAAAACATTAAGAACACCTGTTCTTTCCATGACAGACTGACCAGGTGAATCCAGGTGACAGCTATGATCCCTTATTGATGTCACCGGTTAAATACACTTCAATCAGTGTAGATGAAGGGGAGAAGACAGGATAAAGAAGGATTTTCAAGCCTTGAGACAATTGAGACATGGATTGTGTATGTGTGCCATTCAGAGGGAGAATGGGCAAGACAAAATATTTAAGTGCCTTTGAACTGGGTATGGTAGTAGGTGCCAGGTGCACCGGTTTGAGTGTGTCAAAAACTGCAACACTGCTGGGTTTTTCACATCAACAGTTTCCTGTGTGTATCAAGAATGGTCCACCACCCAAAGGACATCCAGCCAACAGCATCCCTGTGGAACGCTTTGGACACCTTGTAGTCCATGACCCGACAAATTGAGTCTGTTCTGAGGGTAAAAGGGGGTGCAACTCAATATTAGGGAGATGTTCTTAATATTTTGTACACTCAGTGTGTATTGTACATAAAAATATATACATACAGTGGGGTCCGAAATGATTGACACCCTTAAAGATGAGCAATATATAATACTGAGCTATATTGTATGCTCCAAAAAAATGGGAAGTTATATTATTTAATACAATTGGTCAGAGAAAGAGATTTTGTTTAACAAGTAATAGCACATTTTCTCAAAAAGGTAGGGGTCAAAATTATTGACACCCCTAAGGATTCTTATAAATAAAGTAGTCAAAAAAATGTAGTATTTGGTCTCATGTTCCTAGCTTGCAATGACTACATCAAGCTTGTGACTTGCAGTTCGTACCATGATTACCATGATTATGGATAATCCTGAATGAAACGTGAATAATGATGAGTGACAAAGGTACAGAGGGTCAAATATCATACCCCGAAGACATGCTAACCTCCCCTGTTATTGGGAATGCTGAGAGGTTTGCATGTCTTGGAGGTATGATGTTTGGCCCTCTGTAACTTTCTCACTCATCATTATTCATCCATTTTAATACCCCATTGTAAAACAATAAAATGTGAAGAAATCCAAGGGGGTGTAGTCTTTCTAAATGCACTGTAAAATAATATAATTTACAAAAAAAATGTGCATACAGTATAACTCAGTATTTTTATTATTTCTTTTATAAATTCATTATTACTAATATTTATTAAGGGTGTCGATAATTTCAGACTCCACTGTACATACATACAGTGCTAAAACATATTCACACCCCTTGACTTTTTCCACATTTTGTTGTTACAGCCTGAATTTAAAATGTATTAAATGTAGATTTTCTGTCACTGGCCTACACACACTACCCCATAATGTGAAAGTGGAATTATGTTTTTACAAATGTATACAAATTAATTAAAAGCTGAAATGTCTTGGGTCAATAGGTATTCGACCACTTTGTCATGGCAAGCCTGAACAAGTTCAGGAGTAAAAATGTGCTCAACAAGTCACATAATAAGTTGCATGGATTCACTCTGTGTGCAATAATAGTTGTTATATGACTACCTCATCTCTGTACCCCACACATTTATCTGTAAGGTCCCTCAGTCAAGCAGTGAATTTCAAACACAGGTTCAACCACAAAGACCAGGGAGGTTTTCTAATGTCTCACAAAGAAGGGCACCTATCGGTAGATGGGTAAAATAAAAAGCAGACATTGAATATCCCTTTGAGCATAATGAAGTTATTAATTACACTTTGGATGGTGTATCAGTATGCCCAGTCACTGCAAAGATACAGGTGCCCTTCCTAACTCGGTTGATGGAGAGGAAGGAAAACACTCTGGGATTTCACCATGAGGCCAATGTTGACTTTAAAACAGTTACAGAGTTGAATGGCTGTGATAGGAGAAAACTGAGGATGGATCATCAACAATGTAGTTACTCCTCAATAATAACCTAAATGACAGAGTGAAAAGAAGGAAGCCTGTACAGAATAACAAATATTTTTAAATATGCATCCTGTTTGCAATAAGCACTAAATTAAAACTGCAAAAATTGGTGCAAAGAAATTCACTTTATACTGTATCCTGAATACAAAGCATTGTGTTTGGGGCAAATCCAACACAAGAATAATGTGCAAATATTGTAATAATCCAGGTATGCAAAGCTCTTAGAGACTTACCCAGTAAGACTCACATCTGTGCCAAAGGTGATTCTAACATCTTTTGACTCAGGGCTGTGAAAACTTAAGTCAACTAGATATTTCTGTATTTCATTTTCTAAAAATGTGCAAAAAAAATGAAAACATTTTTTCACTTTGTTATTATAGGGTATTGTGTGATGATGGGAGATATTTAAATATATGTCATCCATTTTGAATTCAGGTTGTAACCCAACAAAATGTGTAATAAGTCAAAGGGTATGAATACTTTCTGAAGACACTGTACATACACACACACACACTGTGTAAAGTGTCTGTCTTTGTGAAAAACTTAACGTAACTGTACATAACTATGTAATGGATTATACAGTAAAGCTACTTGAAGCTTTCCTAAATTGAAACCACCAATACATTGTGCATAGTACATGAGTCCGTTTCTGTTATGACATGGACTCTTAAAATTTAAACAACGTGTTGAAACTGTGTTGCTCCTTTTGCTGAAACAAGCAACAAATGAGTCTTTCGTTGCCTAGGCTTCCCACAATGCAGTAGCAGCACACATAGAAATATAATGAATAGAACGACCTTGGGCCCTCTATTCTCTGGCAACTTGAAGGTCTTCACTATTTACCACAGCCACAAAGTCTCTAATTTCTAAAATGTATCTTATTAAAATGTTATTTTAGATCTAACTTTTACCATAACCTTAACTATACTGCTAACCTTAAATTAAGACCAAAAAGCCAATTTGAACTTTGTGGCTGTGTTATCTAGTGGAAACCCAGTTTGACTGGTAAATTGCAATGCAATAGTTTCCATGTTAATGTAGATTGTTAATTCAAATGATGTTAACTGATGTGGCTCATGTAATGGAATGTATTTTTTGTAATGTCACTTGAGTTGAATCAACAAATCACACTTGCTGCTTTTACTTCCTGCTTTGCTCTTCTGTGTACACTCTCAATGGCCTCCAGTCCACCCATTATGCCATCATTGTCTTAAATGGGGACACCCGTTATATATTCATTTTATGTATATGGCAGCACATGCAGTCAGGAGCGGAGCAGAGGAGAAAATGTGCTTCTAATTATTTGAATATGAATTGTTTGCTATTCGAACGGTTATTACGGAGACCGTGATCATTTGGCTGTCCAAGTACCATCATCCAAAATTCCATGACAGTCACAGCCCTAGCAAGCATATACATAAGCAGTTATAAATAAGCATTAACCTGATTCAGAAACATACCATTACACACGTAAAGTACAGGTATACTTTTGAAATACATAGGTTTTTCAATTGTTTTTTAATAAATTGATAGACTGTGTATCTCTTTCTCTGTATCTCTCTCTGTCTCTCTCGCTCTCTCTTTCTGTTCTCTTTGTCTCTCTCTCGGTCTTTCTGTTCTCTCTCTCTCTCACTGTCTCTCTCTCTTTATCTCTTTCTGTCTGTCTCGCTCTCTCTCTCTCTGTCTGTCTTTTTAGGGTACAGCCCTGGTGTTTGCCCCCACTAGAGGAGACACTCTGGGGGAGTTCTGTCAGCTGGCCGAGGGGACGGGGCTCCAAGTCTGTCGCTATGAGAAGTATGATGAACAGGTGTGGGATCTCCACTTAAAGGTGAGCAAGACGCCTGGTATTGGAGCTAGAGCCCTGTCTGACAGGCCCTGTCCGAACCCTGAAGAGAAATGTATTCGGTCCTCCAAACCCTTACAGGGAGGGGTCTCTTGTCGAAAAACATCAAGGGAAGGGTGCTGTCCAAAGTTTATAAAATGTAGGTAGCCCAGGATCTGAGTATAGTGCTGTAAAGGCCTTGCACATTGAGAAAGAACAAGTGCAGTTGCTATATAATCTTAGTGAAAGAGAGAGCGAGGGAGAGAGAAAGAGGCAGTGTTACGAGCAGCAGTCAGTGTCCAGCTGGTTAATGGAAGCGCGTGGGCGTGGGCGGCGCCTGGCGTGTGGTGGGCATGATGGCAGGCACACTGAGTGGCCCATTCAACTGCCTGGAACCGTCAGAATGGACCGGCCTACTGAAGGGTAAAAGGGTCTGTCAACAGGACTCGGTCTTTCTCCTTTCCGGGGTATTGTATCCTACAATGGAGGTCTGGAGTACTGCTGGTTTTCTGTTATACCTGATAATTTATTGCACCCACCTGGTCTCCCAGGTCTAAATCAGTCCCTGATTAGAGCAGTGGAACTGGCTTTGAGCTCCAGATTTGAATTTGAGGTCGCTATTCTATGAGTGATTGAGCTGCAGCCTTTTGAGCTCCCACCATTCTGCTGGGCTGTGGGCGACCAAGGACTGATAATAATAATGTATTGGATTCATTTAGCGCCTTTCTACATACTGAGGTACTCAAAGTGCTTTACATACAGTAGTAAGCGGGAAACTCCTCTCTCTGGCAGTCTGTGAGGTTACCTAGGCCATGAGAAAGTCATTTATTCTAATGGTATAAATGGTTCAGTAGAGATTCAATGTGGTTGTGGTTAAAGCTTAAACACACCGGTAGGATTGTCAAACGTTTGCCTGGCAGCAGTACTTAGCATCTCTGAACCTAGTGTCGGCAGTCAATCTCTTTTGTGTTCACTGACGAAGTCGTCAGCCTCTAAGCCTTGTTCAAATACTCCAAACCAGAAGGTGGCAGTAGCGTTGTTTGGCAATGCATGTCCGTGTATGTTGCTTATGGTCTAGATTCCAATGTCAGCTAGCTGCGCTACTGTTGCTATTTTGCAAAAAGCCCTTGTTTATACTAGCCAAATAGCTACTGCTAGATAACTACCTAGCAAGATGACAAAGAAACAATTTAATTCACTCTCCATAATCCCATACTGCCAGTGCCAGCCCATAGTCAAATGTTTAGCTAGCTAACAAATGTAAACATATTCACTAGCTATCACAACATAGCTAGCTAGCTTGCTAAGGACACTGCACTAACTTGGGAGTTTATACAGGCAGCTGTTTCATTTAAACTAGCTAATCCATTGTGATGAATTATAATGTCAATACTAGCTACAGTGGTTAGCTAGCTTGAAGGAAGTATTTAGTGTTGTGTGCATGGCGTCTGTGCACTTAAGTAGCTACCATCCCATAACCTGCATTGCATATGAAGTGTGACTAGCTCATCCGTGGATGTATGAATAAAATTCCCACTTTTTGTATTATTTGTTTTTGTTGGCTCCCCCACATGGGGGTTCGTGCTCTCTGATTGGGTGAAAGTCAAGTTGTTGGCCACTGATGAGCATTGTGATTCTACAAGTAGAAACAGTAGGTTTGTTGCTACCGGGTTGGCACGCAGCAGGTACCGCTTTTGTTCTAGCAAGAGAAGGAACGGCCTCCCACTGTGATAAGTACATAGCGGAAGTCTATCAGCAGTGAGATTATCGGTGTGTTTCATGCTTTAGACAGTTAAGGTTTGTTGTCTTTGTCCCTATGGCGTCATGACAGCTATAAATTATATAGACCGACGAGGTAACAGACAGACTTACTAGGTAATAGACAGACAGACAGACAGACAGTGGAATATAAAGTGGCACTTAGAAGCCCATTAGTCGGGGGATTAGCCAGCAGGGTGGGGCGGGGTCAGGTTTCTCTCCAATTAGCAGCCTGGTCCTGGGACTGACCTCTAGGTGGAACTTGAGTCAGGGTTCAGCAGTTAGGATGGGAAGATTACAGAATGTTCAGGTAATGACCATGTTGTCAGGTGGGATGGTATAGTTAGTATAGCAGGCAGCCAGTATCAGGCAGGTCCCCAGTGATCTAAGTCAGTATTCGACGTTCATCCATATCTGAGGAAGTCAGGAGAGGATGTGTGACAGGCCACTAGGGGCAACAGTGAGCACTTTTACCTTCAAGCAATGGACGGGGATGGTGGCTGGGCATAAGCATCTGCCTCTGGTTCCAAAAGTGTTCGAATCCAATGATTAAGTTGTTTTTAATATTTTTGTTTTAAGCCTATCCCAAACCTTAACCCTTATTTTAACCATTCGGAGTTAATGCCTAACCTTAACAATTCTGAGTGAGTTAATTACTAAACTTAACCTTGAAATGAACACTTCAAAATTTGAGATTTGGAGCAACTTCAAAACATGGATGAACGTCTAATTCTGACATGAGACTGAGAGCTTGTTGGCCAGTATATAGGGTGCCTCCCTTCATAACATGACACAGTATTTACAGTACCAGTCAAAAGTTTGGACACAGCTACTCATTCAAGGGTTTTTCTTTATTTCTAAAAAAATTCTACATCGTAAACTATGAAATAACACATATGGAATCATGTAGTAACCCAAAAAAGTGTTAAACAAATCAAAATATATTTTAGATTCTTCCATAGCCACCCTTTGCCTTGATGACAGCTTTGCACACTCTTGGCATTCTGTCAACCAGCTTCACCTGGAATGCTTTTCCAACAGTCTTGAAACAGTTCCCACATATGCTGAGCACTTGTTGAATGATTTTCCTTCACTCTGTTGTCCAACTCACCCAAAACCATATCAATTGAGTTGAGGTCGTGAGATTGTGGAGGCCAGGTCATTTGATGCAGCACTCCATCACTCTCCTTCTTGGTAAAATAGCCCTTACACAGCCTGGAGGTGTGTTGGGTAATTTTCCTGTTGAAAAACAAATCATTGCCCCTATAAGCGCAAACCAGATGGGTTGGCATATCGCTGCAGAATGCTGTGGTAGCCATGCTGGTTAAGTGTGCCTTGAATTCTAAATAAATCACAGACAGTGTCACTAGCAAAGTACCCCCACACCATCACACCTCCTCCATGCTTCACGGTAGGAACCACACATGCAGAGATCATCCGTTCACCTACTCTGCCTCTCACAAAGACACAGCGGTTGGAACCAAAAATCTAAATATCGGACTCATCAGGCAAAATGACAGATTTCCACCGGTCTAATGTCCATGTGTGCTAGTGTTTCTTGGCCCAAGCAAGTCTCTTCTTCTAATTGGTGTCCTTTAGTAGTGGTTTCTTTGCAGCAATTTGACGATGAAGGCCTGATTCTCCTCTGAACAGTTTATGTTGAGATGTGTCTGTTACTTGAACTCTGAGAAGCATTTATTTGGGCTACAATCTGAGGTGCGGAGTATAAATTCATTGAAGTTACTCTAATGAACTTATCCTTTGCGCTAGAGGTAACTATGGGTCTTCCTTTCCTGTGGCGGTCCTCATGAGAACCAGTTTCATCATAGTGTTTGATGTTTTTTGCGACTGCACTTAAAGTAACGTTCAAAGTTCTTGAAATGTTCCGTATTGACTGACCTTCTCTTTGCTTGTTTGAGCTGTTCTTTCCATAATATGGACTTGGTCTTTTACCAAATAGGGCTATCTACTGTATACCCACCCCTACCTTGTCACAGCGCAACTGATTGGCTCAATTGCATTAAGAAGGAAAGAAATTCCACAAATTAACTTTTAACAAGGCACACCTGTTAATTGAAATGCATTCCAGGTGACTACCTCACGAAGCTGGTTGAGAGAATTCCAAGTGTGCAAAGCTGTCATCAAGGCAAAGGGTGGCTGCTTTGAAGAATCTCAAATATATTTTGATTTGTTGAACACCTTTTTGGTTACTGTATGATTCCATATGTTATTTTATAGATCTGATGTCTTCACTATTATTCTACAATGTAGAAAATAGTTAAAAAATAAAGATAAACCCTTGCATTAGTAGGTGTGTCTAAACTTTGGACCGGTACTGTACATTGAATGTCCTCTATTAGCCAGTAGATTCTCAGGTGCCAAGGAACTCTTAACACACTCCTTTTTTTTTACACACACACACGCGCACACACACACACACACACACACACACAGTCTCTCTCTCCACCACCTCCTCTTCATTGTGCCCTTGATGTACCTGAAGTCTGCTGGGGTCTTTGTTGGAGCCGGACCACCTACGGTGTCTCAGTGTAGATAATGATGGGAGACCAGAGGGGGCGGGATAGCTGAGTCAAGTGTCCCACTCCCATGGTCTTTGTGCAATTACACAGAGGTGTGTGTGTTTCTCTATCTGTCGGTGTGTGTGCGTGCATGTGTGCATGTGTGTGCGTGCATCATAAGGCCAATGCACACACACACAGGGTCAGCTGCTGTGTGTGGATATAGCGGCAGCCTGAAGTGGCCTCATCATATCAGAAAGTGATTAATTCTCCTTTGCTTATCTTCTGATGAACATTCTGCCCCCTGTGTGTCAGCTGATATATGTGCACGCAGGACACACACCACACACCACTAAGACTTCTATCACACCCAGCAGATGACTTCAACACACACATGCACGCACGCACGCACACACAAACACCATAAGATACACAGCCTACAGGAAAGAGGAGGTCAGAGACTTAGCAGTGTGGTGCCTGGACAACAACCTCTCCCTCAAAGTTAGTAAGAGCAAGGAGCTGTTGTCGACTATAGGAGAAAAGGGGAGAGCAGCGATGGGGTTGTAGTGGAGCAGGTCGAGAGCTTCACGTTCCTTGTAGTGGAGCAGGTCGAGAGCTTCACGTTCCTTGTAGTGGAGCAGGTCGAGAGCTTCACGTTCCTTGTAGTGGAGCAGGTCGAGAGCTTCACGTTCCTTGGCGTCCACATCACTAATGACAACATGGTCCACACCCACCCACACAGTCAAGAAAAGGACACAACAGCTCTTCTCCCTCAGGAGGCTGAAAATATTTGGCTTTGAGCCTCAGATCCTCCAAAAGTTCTACAGCTGCACCATAGAGAGCATCTTGACTGGCTGCATCACCGCCTGGTATGGAAAATGCACTACCCTCATCCGCAAAGCACTACAGAGAGTGGTGCGGACGGCCCAGTACATCACTGAGACTGAGATCCCTGACATCCAGGACTTCTATGTCAGGCAATGTCAGAGGAAGGCCTGAAAAATTGTCAAAGACTCCAGCCACCCAAGTCACACTGTTCACTCTGCTATCGTCCGGCAAACGGTACCAGAGCATCGGCTCTCGGAACAACAGCTTCTACCCCCAAGCCATAAGACTGCTAAATAGCCAGGCTGCTAAATAGTCAATGAATTGTACCCAAACTATCTGTTCTGTCTCTATCTTGCACTGACCCTATGTACACTCACTAGACTATATATACACACTCACTCACACACACTACACTGACACACCCACACACATACACTACATATGCACACACACACACACACACACACATACTGACACAACACAAACACACACATACATACATTTTGCACACACACACACTTTTACACTCATCATTTGCTGCTGTTCCTCTGTTCTTTATTTTATTCATATTATTGTCTATCCTGATGCCTAGTGACTTTACCCTGCCTTTATGTACATATCTACCTTAAATACCTTATTATTATCTATCCTGATGCCTAGTCACTTTACCCTGTCTACCTTAAATACCTTATTATTATCTATCCTGATGCCTAGTGACTTTACCCTGCCTTTATGTACATATCTACCTTAAATACCTTATTATTATCTATCCTATTATCTATTTATTACAATTGTTTAACTCTGCATCGTATTCGGCGCATGTGACAAGTAACATTTGATTTTTGAACACTTGCTTCCAATCTGCTACGATGTCAAGTCCGATCAGGTGGTCTAATATGATGCACTAAGAAATGGGATGGTCCCTCAAATCACTATACACTAATACCAAGACCAAAATATATGCAGTCTGAAACTCTGCCAAACACTCCACTCTCAGACCTGAGTTTATAGAAAATGCACTGAGCTGTGTGGCAGAGTTTTACAGAGGTGAATGTTGTGGACGTAAGATATGGGTGTTAGTGGTGGGAAATGTGTGCGTATGAGTGTTGCTGTTAAAATTCTTTAAGAACCGTTCTCTAAGACCCCAAAGACCCTCAAATCTGCAAGCCCCCCTTGTGCATGCACACCCACACACACCCGCCCCCCTGCAGCAGGCCTTCCCTTGTCTCTCCAGGATGAGCCGGTCTCACCAGTGTGGAGCAGGGAGACTGCTTCTTTTTAGCAGGGCTGCGTGTTATCCTCTTATCCCCACTGTTCTGGAATAGAGCGCGACCAGCTGGAGGACTGTAAGGGGCCTGATAATGTGATCTATTTTCTGCCCGCCGTCTTAATCTTGTTACTCAAATGGTTGTGAAGAGAGTCATGAATTTAAATTTTGCCCCCCACGTGTTAACCCCTCTGTGTCCATATCCCTCTTTTCCTCTCTCTCCCTCTCTCCCAGCTGCCTATAAGCGAACAACCCCACCCCACCCACACGTCTCCTTCCCCTTTCTCTCTATCCACCCCATCCCTCGCTCTCCGTTACCCAATCCCACGAGAGACCCCAGATGTCCGGTTCATCCTCCTCTCTCCCAGGAGCGCCTTCTCCTCCCCATTTCTCTCCGTCTCTCGCTCTCGCTCTCTCTCTCTGTCTCCTCGAAAAGCTAAGGGAGGAATGAGGGAGGGATAGACAAGGACGGAGGGAGAAAAAAGCAGGGCGAAAGTGGCAATGAAATAAATGACTTGCATCTTGGCAGCGGTGCGATTAAAACGTAAGTCCCGATTTATCCAGCCACCCATGAAGCTGATTAGCAGTCTGTGATCAGGAGGAACAGCTTTGCTTGTTAAACTTTTCACCTCTGCGAGCTCACCAGGGTTTTTCCTCCACCCCGCCCCCCAACCACACCAACCCCACCATCCCCCTTCCAGGCCAGATTTGAATGTGAATGCGGCCGTCCGTCCTTTGCAGTTGGGCTTAGTGTTGGGAAGCTGGCCTTCCCCGCATACAGGCGGGTCACGGGTTCAACCACCGGCCGGTTACGTGGAGGGGTGTGCAGAGAGATAACGCACATCAAGGACACGGGGGGGGTCTTATCTGTCCTCTCAAAAGCCAGGAGAGGGAGACTGAGACTGAGAGGGAGAGAGGGGATATGTCTGCTGAAAGTCGCTGGTTGTTTTAGGAGTAGGCAGGGAGCCAGGCAGGGAGGGAAACTGTTGGTTGGTACCACTGGGTCCCAGGTGAGAGGAGGGCTGGGAGATCTGGAGGAGGAGTACTGTCTGCGATGCATCTGTGTCTGTGATATACAGTTTTGGGCCTTGGCGCTATCACGAACACCACTACTTCCTTTAATGAGACATGCATTATATACAAGTAGTAAAAGTAACAAAGATGTCATAAATTAGTCTATCAGAGGCCACTTCTTTTTTTCTTTTTCTCTTATTCTCTGAATCTGTCGACTGGGGTTTCTGTTTGTGAGGGAGTTGATTTATATAAACGGATTTCACATTTTGTACAAAACTCACTTTCCTAAGTCCTGGCGTGGTGCAGACACCAATCAGCGATCTGATTGGCTGGGAAAGAGCCCGGCTCCTAGACCCTCAGTGCCAAGTCAGCCGAGGTGGGCACTGGTCACCACCGGGACTTAGCCCATAGAGAGACTGTAGCTTATTGTGTAGCTCATTGTGGGCATGGAGAGGCAGTATCCTAGGGGGCATACTGTACATGTTGCACTCAGTCCCTTTGTAACTGAGAGAAGTGTGAGATAAGTACCTGGGAGAGAGTCACTAGACTTATCCACTGTTTAAGAGAAGTCAGCTGGTAGTATCTGGGCCAGTTAGTATCATCTGAAGCAGCAAACTTCTTCCACCCCCTCTGACCTCATCCTAACCTGAAACTCCTGTGGTGTATTCACTAGGAACCAAACGGAACAAAACGGGCAGGGACGAGATCTACCAGAATTCTTTCCAATAGAAACTCTAGTTTTCCTTGGACTAATGATTACGTATGTGTTTCAGATGCAGATTGGAGGGAAGGAGGCATATGATGACAACATCCACTACCCTCTCCTCATCACCCTGACCCGAGGAGCCAGCCCCACCCATCTTCATCTCCTCTGAGACCCGGCTCACCATCCTCCCCTCGCTGCCCAGCCTCTTGCCAATCAGACTCCCAGGGTTAGAGTTAGGCCGTCTAGCTTCCTGGCAGTCCTGCACACCAGTACTTATGCCACTGTGTCCCTGGCTCACATAGGGGTCGCGGTTGATGAGATACAAGCTTGGGGATGAATTGTTTGATTTGTTTCCAGTATATATTTCTTGTATTAACTCCACTCACACTGTTGTGAGTTCAGTATTACTATTACATAACATTACAGAATCGTTTTTTCTTGACTTTTGGAAGTTTTGTGGCAACGCTTTGAAGCGTGTGTGTGTGTGTTGTGATGACGAGATGTTGTGTGTGGCTGAATCGGTCTCTGATCACTTGCGACCTTGTTACTGTGCAATACAACAATGTGCGATGTGCAAAACCGAATGGTGGAGATTTCAGGTTTCCCTCGCAGCCTCAATGAACTGTCAACACTGAGAGGGCTGAAGCATACATATAGAATCAGTAGATAATGTTCTGATGCGCTAACCAAGTAGTATGCCAACAACGTTTATGTATATGGGCATACCGGACAGTATCTTTCACTAAAAGTCTATGATGAACTTTTAATATATTAATCAACAGGGTTCAGGTCACTTCGATCCATGCCCAGTACCCATCCGAACAAGTGTTTCTGAGTGCATATCAAACTGAAAATGTTCTTCTGATTTGTCATCTATGCTCTGCAGAAGTGTCTTAAACCAAAGGTTCCATGGCAGGGTTCCACAGAGTTGAATGGCGATATGTGGTTCACTGTGAAAAGTGCTTCTCAGCCAATACCTCTCTGAGGTTGAGTTTCCCAAAAGCTTCGTAGGACCCAGATCTGTAGACCATTGCCTACAAAGCTTCCAATAGCCTCCAATGGATTTTCGGAGATCTTAATGCTGCGAAGCTTTTAAGAAACTCACACCTGGTCTCTTGCTCAATGCGCTCAGCTCTATAAGCCAAGACCTTCTACACTGTCTCCAACTGTTACTGTGAGATTAACATGAACAACATGATTCCACAAACTGACTGCTATATTTGACGTTTGTCCATAAAACGCAAACATCAAGTATTATTTATACCCACCACTCAGCATTATGGTCTTCAGCTGACTCTGGTCTACCGACGCTGTGCTCTTTACATCCACCAACCTGTACTCTAACCATAATTGTATTAGACATGGATTGATTGATTGTTTTATTAGAGTCTCAGGTGGTTTTAATAACTGTCCACTAAAAACATACTGCTATACATTACAGTCCTCTACTTTTAGAACTAATGTTCTGTTCTGTTTTAATAATAATACCCTCTGAAAATAACATTGTCGTAGTTGTGATATAAAAGTTTTAACCCTTTTTGGACCCCAGGAAGAGTTCATAGGGATCCTAATAAATACAAAAGAACATGTCAAAATTGTATTATTTTATCAAATGTGGTTGACTTGATTTCAACACGTTTCACCTTGATCTCCTATTATGGGCCTGTATAATTCCCTCCTTTCAGATGCTTGGATCAGTTGAAATGATACTCAACTCATACAATAACATTCTCTGCAGATCGTCGTCATCCTTCTTGGTTTTCTCAGACAGTGGTCCCTACTCTCTAAGCTGCTCCCAGACAGGGTGCTGTTTTCAGTGCAGGCCACAGCCCTTCTCCAGACTACTCCTCCACAAAAATAATAGAGAGAGGGGAGGGAGAGAGGGAGGACAGCATAGAACAGCTAATCCTGAGGGCTGTGCTGGTCAGGCTGGTGCTGGGCTGCAGGGGTAGGGGGAATACAGGGGAGGGGCAAGCGAGCCCCCCTCGATCTCTCTTTTGATATTTTGAACAGGACTGTTCTCTCCTCCCCACGCTCTGCCAGAGAGATTGAGAGAGGGAATGAGAGAGAGAGGAGCAGAGAGAGAGAGAGACAGAGAGAGACTGGGAGAGCTCCCTGCTCAACACAAGGGCCCCATTAACTTGACCACTTGCCCTTTGCACACAAAGCCTGGGACGGCCCCCTGCCCCTCCCACCCAATTATGTGTGATTAGGCTCAGTGTGCTATGTCAAGATGCAGGAGGGTGGGAGAGAGAGCTCTGTTAAGGACATCGAGATAGGCATCTGTTTAGGCCTGTCAAATTAAAGTTTATTGGTCGCGTTCACAGATTTGCAGGTGCAGTGAAATGCTTGTGTTTCTAGCTCCAACAGTGCAGTAATACCTAGCAATACGAAACAATACACACATAATCCCCCCCAAAATTATAAATAAATTAAGATATTTCAGAACGAGCAATGTCAGAGTCCGCAATATATCATTGGAGGCTCCTCAGAGAAGGAATGGGGTGACCATCCTCAGTGAATTTCAGAAGAAAAAGAAATAGTGAAACACTAAAAAAAGTGTACCTTTTTAGATGAAACTATATTAAATATATCCACGTCACCAAATAATTGTAAAAATGAAGTTCTACAATAGCCTCAACAGCACTCTGTCGGGTGGCATCATGGTGTAGCCGAAGGACAGCTAGTTTCTGTCCTCCTCTGGGTACATTGACTTCAATACAAAACCTAGGAGGCTCATGGTTCTCACCCCCTTCCATAGACTTACACAGTAATTATGACAACTTCCAGAGGATGTCCTCCAACCTATCAGAGCTCTTGCAGCTAAACTGACATGTTGTCCACCCAGTCAGAGAATTAATCTAGTAGTGAAAGCATAAGCTACAGCTAGATAGCACTGAAGTGCATACAATGTGGTTGACACAAAGAAAGAGAAAGACAGTTCAAATTGGATTTGTCACATGCGCTGAATACAACAGTGAAATGCTTACATACAAGCCCTTAACCAACCATGCAGTTTTAAGAAAATACAAAAGAAAAAAAGTAAGAGATAAGAACTAAAGAGCAGCAGTAAATAACAATAGCGGAGCTATATACAGGGGGTACCGGTACAGAGTCAATGTGCGGGGGCACTGGTGTCGAGGTAATTGAGGTAATATGTACATGTAGGTAGAGTTATTAAAGTGACTATGCATAGATAACAGAGTAGTAGAAGAGGGTGGGGGTTAATGCAAATAGTCTGGGTAGCCATTTGACAAGATGTTCAGGAGTCTTATGGCTTGGGGGTAGAAGCTGTTTAAAAGCCTATTGGACCTAGACTTGGCGCTCCGGTACTGCTTGCCGTGCGGTAGCAGAGAGAATAGTCTATGACTAGGGTGGCTGGAGTCTTTGACAATTTGTAGGGCCTTCCTCTGACACTGCCTGGTATAGAGGTCACACAGGGTGGCTGGAGTCTTTGACAATTTGTAGGGCCTTCCTCTGACACTGCCTGGTATAGAGGTCCTGGATGGCAGGAAGCTTGGCCCCAGTGATGTACTGGGCCACACACACTACCCTCTGTAGTGCCTTGGTATGGCAGAACAGTTGCCATACCAGGCAGTGATCAATCCGTCAGGATGCTCTCAATGGTGCAGCTGTAAAACCTTTTGAGGATCTGAGAACCCATGTCAAATCTTTTCAGTCTACTGAGGGAGAATAGGTTTTGTGGTGCCCTCTTCAGGAAGGTCTTGGTGTGCTTGGATCATGTACGTTTGTTGGTGATGTGGACACCAAGGAACTTGAAGCTCTCAACCTGCTCCACTACAGCCCCATTGATGAGAATGGGGGCGTGCTCAGTCCTCCTTTTCCTATGGTCCACAATCATCTCCTTTGTCTTGATCTCGTTGAGGGAGAGGTGAAAATTAAGACGACTTTCAAGTAGTAAGACATGTATAAAAGCAACAGATACCATTAATAAGAAGGGGCTAGAGGCGTTTTATATGGTGAGCTACCAAGTGGCTAGGACAGGCAAGAGATATGGCTGGGACAATGCTTGGGATAAAAGGCCAAAAAAACTATACAGACAATGTCTTCATCAAACAACACTTTCACGATGCATCAGTGACATGGCAGGAGATGTTTTGAAACAATTACTGTTTCGCATACAAGCCAGTGAATTCTATGTGTTACAGCTGGATGAGTCAACAGACGTGGCGGGCCTAGCACAGCTCCTGGTATATGTCAGTTACGTTTATGGAGGGTCAATTAAGGAAGACATCCTCTTCTGGAAACCAGGACAACAGGAGAGGATATTTTTACATCATCTTTGTGACATCAAATGGACTTTGGTGGTTAAGATGTGTTGGTATCTGTACTGATGGCACAAAAGCCATGACAGAGAGACATAGTGGAGTGGTAATGCTTATGCAAGCAGTTGCTCCCGACGCCACTTGGGTACACTGCAGCATCCACCGAGAGGCCAAGGGAATGCCTGACGTCTTGAAAGATGTTTTGGACACTACAGTGAAAATGGTGAACTTTGTTAAAGCAAGGCCCCTGAACTCTTGTGTATTTTCTGCACTATGCATTGATATGGGCAGCGACCATGTAACGCTTTTACAACATACAGAAGTGCGCTGGTGATCAAGGGGCAAAGTATTGACATGTTTTTTTGAATAGAGTTTTCTTTACTGACCATCATTTTCACTTGTCTGACCGTTTGCATGATGACGAGTTTCTCACATGACTGGCCTTCCTGGAACTATATTCAATGTGCGGGACAAAATTGAGGCTATGATTTAAGAAGTTGGAGCTCTTCTCTGTCTTCATTAACAAGGAACTTCCTCCATGCCCTGCCTCCAGTCCACTTACTGATATCTGAACGAGAGCCTAATCGAAATGTAATTTAATCAGAAGCCACTGCCAGATTTCTGGATTGCGCTGCGCTCAGTGTCCTGCCTTGGCAAATCGCGCTGTTAAGACACTGATGCCCTTAGGTACGTGGTTTCAATGTGAGTGTGGATTTCCGGCCCTCACTAGCATGAAAACTAAATACAGGCACAGACTGTGTGTGGAAAATGTTTTATGACTGAGACTTTCCAATACAACCTAACACAGTATGTGCATCCTTTCAAGCACATCATTCTCATTAACCTGTGGTGAGGTATTCACAATTTTCGATTAACAAATAAAGTTTTATATGTAAGATGGCTAAATAAAGAGAGAAATTATTGATTATTATAATATTATTATTTGTGCCCTGGTCCTATAAGAGCCCTTTGTCACTTCCCACGATCCAGGTTGTGACAAAAACTCACACTCATTCTTATGTTTAATAAATGTATCGTATAGTGTGTGTTGCAGGCTTACAATGATGGCAAAAAACATTTGAGAGTGCGCTGACCCTGGTGCTAGAGGGGGTACGCAGCTGGAGGTTGAATGTTTGAAGGGGTACAGGACTATAAAAGTTTGGGAACAACTGCAATAGAGCATCTTTGGGATGAGATGGAACTGGCTGTTTGCAGCATGAATGTACCGCCTTCTAATCTGCAGCAACTGCGCCATGCCATCGCGTTAGCTTGACCAACATCCCTGTTCAACGTTTCCGAAACCTTGTCCTGAAGACTTCAGAATGTTCTGGAGGTAAAGGGGGTCTGACCCAGTACTGAGTGTACAAAACAATAGGGACACCTGCTCTTTCCATGACATAGACTGACCAGGTGAATCCAGGTGAAAGCTGTGATCCCTTATTGATGTCACCTGTTAAATCCACTTCAATCAGTGTAGATGAAGGGGAGGAGACAGGTTAAAGAAGGATTTTTTAACCTTGAGGTAATTGAGACATGGATTGTGTGTATGTGCCATTCAGAGGGTGAATGGGCAAGACAAAATATTTAAGTGCCTTTGAAAGGTGTATGGTAGTAGGTGCCAGGTGCACCTGTTTAAGTGTGTCAGAAACTGGAATGCTGCTGAGTTTTTCAAGTTAAACAGTTTCCCGTGTATATCAAGAAAGGTCTACCACCCAAAGGACATCCAGCCAACTTGACACAACTGTGTGAGGTTTCGAAGTCAACATGGGCCAGCATCCCTGTGGAATGCTTTCGACACCTTTAAGACTCCATGCCCTGACGAATTGAGACTGTTCTGAGGGCAAAAGGGGGTGCAACACAATATTAGGAAGGTGTTCTTAATGTTTTGTACCCCCAGTCTACTGGTGATTGCATCGTCCGTGGATCTGTTGGGGCGGTATGCGAATGGTAGTGGGTCTAGGGTCTCAAAGCACTTCATGATGACAGAAGTGAGTCCTACGGGGCGATAATAATTTAGCTCAGTTACCGTCACTTTCTTGGGTACAGGAACAATGCTGGACATCTTGAAGCAAGTGGGGATAACAGAGATTGTCTGTAAACACTCCAGCCAGCTGGTCTGCACATGCTCTGAGGACACGTCTGTGTGCGCACTGCATGTGTTAAGCAGAGTTTAGCAGTGAGAGTGGCATCTGCCAAGGTCAGATGGAAAGACATTTTCTGATTTTACTTTTTTTAACTTCGTCCATTTCAAAGAACAAAGGACAGCTGGCAGTAAACCTGCCTCAGTTATATTTCCAAGTATCTACACACACACACACACAGCCCCAGATGATGCCATGTCACTGAGAGCTCAGTGTTGATATAGTCAGTGTTCAGGGGTCACATGGGAGGGGGGCAGGTTGCGAGTGCTCCTGTGCGTGGCACTACCAGGTCAGTGCGTGCCCCCCCTTTGCCCAGACACTATGTGCCAGGTGAGCTTCTGAACCACCTACCCTCTAGCCCCCACCCCAGCCCTTACATCACTCTGATATGGACTCCTGTATGAGCCAGTGGCTTGACATTGTGACACCTGCTTTTAGCTGTAAAATGGAACAGACAGAGATAAAAATATATATAATAACCTACTTTCTACAGTAAATGAAATCTGCTGGGCTGCGTGGGACACTTATAACCTAGGTGTGTGTTTGTGTGTCCAAGTCACTTGCTCGCCCCCTTTTCCCCAACATTTCCCCCTGCACTCTTCCAGTTGTTGTTGATATGGAAAAGCCTCTAAGCCCTTTCCTTCTTCCCCCTAAAGTTGATTTCAGTATTTTAATAATCCACTTTAATTAGAAGTGGATTCCTTTTCTTGCTTTTCTGCACTTCCTAAAATATTTTTTCCTGTGCCGGTGAAGTGGAATGCTGAAAAGTCCCTGAAAGCATTTTAAATTTAAAAAGCCATTGAGTCCGTCAGGGGCAGAAGTGGGAACGATTCCCCATGAACACCTGCTCCTGTCCTTGAGGGCCTATATGACTTTTTCCATTACATACAGACGAAGCAGAAATGTGACGTCTACATTTTCAATGGAAATTATATAAGGAAATTGTATGGGCAATGGGTTGCACTTAACTTAGATGAGATCGTGTGTTACAAAACCAGGACTGTATCTCCCTCTAGGTGAGCTTGTGGCATATACTCTTACTCATACCATAGGAGGACCATGGAGATGTTGTGCTCTCCATATCAGCTAGGCCTTGGGGAAGACACCTCTACGTCCACATTGGGATAGAATGGTCCAAGTGTCTAAACTCTATAGATACCTCACCATGAAACTCTGTGACAGAAAGTAGCCAGACTTCAGTCCCAGAACTTAGTTGTGTTCGCCTATGAATTCATGATATGAACAATGCTATATTAACGATCTGGATTGGAGGCAATGGAACTCATACAGTAGCCTAATTAAACCAAATGTGATTCTACACAGATCAGATCAGCCTCTTGGTCTGGAGGTCGACTCAACAAACAGCACTTTAGATATGAAATCATATACAGCACACAGAATAACGAAAAAGGTCGCTTATATCCAGAAAACTAGTATTTATATGAGAGCTGCACCTCATTTGAATGACACACAGTATTTGGCTAAAATAACACATGCACAGTGGGAGGAAATACCTCTTTATTTTTGTACATTTATGGGACTATAGACCTAACTGCTGGCCACATTTTGGGGTGTATTGTGTTCCCTTATGCAGGACATTGATATTTCAGGAGTATCTTTAATTAGGCACTCACAGAACCTGGGCCAGACAATGACATTTCCTCATCGTTGGATTTCAACAATGTCGGGCAGACGAGACAATTTCGGCCCATTAAAATCATAATGAAACTCATAGCTATGGTGTTAAGGTAACATAAATCCAACACTAAAAGGCTAGGGAGCTGGAGAATTGGGAGAATTGACCTCTCCTCTCTGAAAAATATAATACATAATAAAAAGGCATATAGGTCATGGCATATTCAACTCTAGACTTATAGACAAAATGCCAGACAGCAAAAATATACGAAAATATAGGATTTAAAGGTCCAACACACACACACACACACTACAGTGTTTGAAAAGAGGCCAACATTCTACAGGAAGATTGTTGCCTTTAAACAAGCCTCTTGATCATTCAGGATGAACTCTGTTCCATCCACCTGGATATGACGTTAAGCCTCTGGGCAGAGTGCCGTGCTGGGAAAGGAGAGGCAGTTATTGTACAAATGGCTTATTGCTCTTAATTGGGGCCTTGTAATGTTGACGTACACACTCAGCTTCACTGATTAGTTAGGGGGACGTATGCAGGGAAAATTACCGGCTCTCATTGAGAAGCACTTGTTTCCTGTAACTGTTATAGTCCTCTATATGACAGTGTTTGCTTATGTGGTAGCTGAGGAGGCAGATCATCAGTTGGATGAGCCCAGTCTACACCTGCATGTCAGCTGGGTCTGTTCTGGCCTTGGTCACACACAGACAGTTACACACATAGGCAGTCAGTCAACAGTTAGTCAACAGGTTTTATTGTCTGGAAGCCTTGCAGGAACTGGTGCCTTCAAGTCCTCTAATCTCGGCTGGGCTGCAGTCACCAGGGCAACGGTACAAACCCTCTCCGATGTTCACAACCCTTTAGGCCATTAGGATTGGTCAACGAGCCTCTTCCTGTGACAAGTGGCCTGCTGAACATCAAGAGGGTCGTTCCCTTTCTCTGAAGGTCAACAAGGCTGCAGTGTGTTCCACGATCGACCCTTAGCCTGCCACGCACACAATGTTAAATCTCCTAGTATTACTTCTCTACTCTCTTGGACAAATACCAATACCCGAGTCCAATGTACATTAGATTACAGTCTTTCAATCTGCTGTACAAAAGGCATTGACTCACTTGATAATAAAAGCATAGCTTAGACTGTAGAGGTTGGGTAACATACATACTGACACACCCCATATGTAGCCACATGTACTAGAACTGCTCTGCAATTAACCTTTGTCTGATTCCATTCCCCTACTCCATTTGAGTCAATGAGTTTGAGTGTGTTTTAACTGGTAGTACGAGTCTGACTCACTAAGAGCATCCAGCTACCACTCTAGCCAATGGTTTTAGATTCAGTCATTCAGGTTACTGTGCTGCTGGCTTATTGTCGTGAATCTGAGTGCAATCGGTAGAATAGTTAGTCTTCTAGTATGTAGTATTGGCATGCTAGAATTTTCCTGAGTGTCTACAAGGCTGTAGTTGTTGTTGGCTTGATGGGTGAGTGAGTTCAAAATATGTGGTACCTGCAGCATTGGCATGATTCTGAGGGTCTAAAACAGGGTCTATAGACATATTGTATAGACAGGCATGTCTGCAGGGTAAACTCTCGCCATAGATACGGGTGTGCTGCTCTGCGGTCTAAAACTCACACAGCTCTATTAATTAGCTGTTTGATGCTGTTAATTGAGCTCCCACAGCTGCACTAATTGATAACACCATTGCCATTGACAACAGGAAACACATATCTGCCTATTCGACAGCCCTATTCAAGCTCTTAGCAGTGTCAGAGAAGAGACTTCCAGCACGGCTATATATACACTCAGAAAAAAAAGAAACATCTTCTCACTGTCAACTGCGTTTATTTTCAGCAAACTTAACGTGTAAATATTTGTATGAACATAACAAGATTCAACAACTGAGACATAAACTGAACAAGTTCCACAGACATGTGACGAACAGAAATTGAATAATGTGTCCCTGAACAAAGGGAGGGTCAAAATCAAAAGTAACTGTCAGTATCTGGTGTGGCCACCAGCTGCATTAAGTACTGCAGTGCATCTCCTCCTCATGAACTGCACCAGATTTGCCAGTTCTTGCTGTGAGATGTTACCCCACTGTTCCACCAAGGCAGCTGCAAGTTCCCGGACATTTCTGGGGGGAATGGCCCTAGCCCTCACCCTCCGGTCCAACAGGTCCCAGACGTGCTCAATGGGATTGAGATCCGGGGTCTTCGCTGGCCATGGCAGAATACTGACATTCCTGTTTTGCAGGAAATCACTCACAAAACGAGCAGTATGGCTGGTGGCATTGTCATGCTGGAGGGTCATGTCAGGATGAGCCTGCAGGAAGGGTACCACATGAGGGAGGTGGATGTCTTCCCTGTAATGCACAGCATTGAGATTGCCTGCAATGACAACAAGCTCAGTCCGATGATGCTGTGACACACCGCCCCAGACCATGACGGACCCTCCACCTCCAAATCGATCCCACTCCTAGAGTACAGGCCTCGGTGTAAAGCTCATTCCTTTGACGATAAACGCGAATCCAACCATCACCCCTGGTGAGACAAAACCGCAACTCGTCAGTGAAGGGAACTTTTTGCCAGTCCTGTCTGGTCCAGCGATGGTGGATTTGTGCCCATAGGCGACGCTGTTGCCGGTGATGTCTGGTGAGGACCTGCCTTACAACAGGCCTTCAAGAGCTCAGTCCAGCCTCTCTCAGCCTATTGAGGACAGTCTGACCACTGATGGAGGGTTTATGCATTCCTGGTGTAACTCGGGCAGTTGTTGTTGCCATCCTGTACCTGTCCCGCAGTTGTGATGTTCGGATGTACCGATCCTGTGCAGCTGTTGTTACACGTGGTCTGCCACTGCGAGGACGATCAGCTGTCCGTCCTGTCTCCCTGTAGCGCTGTATTAGGCGTCTCAGAGTACAGACATTGCAATTTATTGCCCTGGCCACATCTGCAGTCTTCATGCCTCCTTGCAGCATACTTAAGGCACGTACACACAGGTGAGCAGGGACCCAGGGTATCTTTCTTTTGGTGTTTTTCAGAGTCAGTAGAAAGGCCTCTTTTAGTGTCCTAAGTTTTCATAACTGTGACCTTAATTGCCTACCTTTTGCTGAGTTTACATATATACAGTGGGGCAAAAAAGTGTTTAGTCAGCCACCAATTGTGCAAGTTCTCCCACTCAAAAAGATGAGAGGCCTGTAAGGTACACTTCAACTATGACAGACAAAATGAGAAAAAAAATCCAGAAAATCACATTGTAGGATTTTGTATGAATTTATTTGCAAATTATGGTGGAAAATAAGTATTTGCTATCGCTGCAGAATGCTGTGGTAGCAATGCTGGTTAAGTGTGCCTTGAATTCTAAATAAATCACAGACAGTGTCACCAGTAAAGCACCCCCACACCATCACACCTCCTCCTCCTCCTCCATTCTTCACAGTGGGAAATACACATGTGGAGATCATCCGTTCACCCACAACGCGTCTCACAAATTCACAGCGGTTGGAACCAAAAATCTCCCATTTGGACTCCAGACCACAGGACAAATGTCCACCGGTCTAATGTCCATTACTCGTGTTTCTTGGCCTAAGCCAGTCTCTTCTTATTATTGGTGTCCTTTAGTAGTGGTTCCTTTGCTGCAATTCGACCAAGGCCTGATTCACACAGTCTCCTCTGCACAGTTGATGATGAGATGTGTCTGTAACTTGAACTCTGTGAACCATATATATGTATACTGTGGTATTTATATACTGTATATATTTATAATTGTGTTCTAATGCTCATCAGCTCAGGCTACCATTGCCATCATTGTTATAATTCTAGGTTTCATTGCACGTAATGACAATATCGTCCTATTTTCTTTCACCCACATTATTTACATAATTATAATCTGACATCAACTGTCCTACCTTTGTATTGTAGTCTGGAATGCATTTGAAAAGCCTATTATCTTAGGGGTAAAAATGTGTTTCACCTGTCATTGACTGAGATAATGATACTGAGGGAAGAAGGTTGACTAGTACAGTAGTGGAATCAGATGGCTAGGTCACAGGAATGCATACAGTGGAAGAAGAGGAGGAGGAGGAGGAGAGGAAAGGAAAGGAGAAAAGAGGAGAGTGTTCTTAGTTAATGACCACACTTGTGCGTTATGGTAGCACCATACTGGGCTGAGCGCTGGTAATGGAGCGCGGCGGGGGCCAGTCACTGTGGTATAATGGAGGGGCGGGGTGGGGGTGGGGGGGGTGAGAGAGTGGCGTTAGAGCTGGCTATAATCGTGACAGTGTCGTGACTACTCTAAAAATGACAGGGCAGGCACCAGGCCAGCCAGAGAGGGCTGGGGGACGTGGAATGGGCGACGTCTTTTATTATGGTCAAAGTAATTGCCTGTAATGGCAAGGAAATATAATGACAGCATTGATTGAACCAGATGAAACATAAAAGAACAGCACCTTTGTTTAGAAATAGTCCGGAACACTTGGTGGAACACTTGGTAGAACTCCCCCCGTAGCCACCAGAGTTCCACCAAGTGTTCCGGACTATTTCTAAACAAAGGTGCTGTTCTTTTATGTTTCTCCTGTTTCTTTACGTGCTGTCATTACATTTCCTTGCCCTTTCAGGCAATTAACTTGACCAGATTAAAAGTGCTGCATTTCCCCATGCCCTTGTGTACATTAAGGTTATTAGCTTACATTTGGTCATTTTACATCCAGCACTATAAGAGCCTAATTTCATGTGGTCGTGGTTTACATAGGGTTACCGTTGTTAAGACACTATTGAAGCAGGCATAAATAGCTAATAATGTTATGATGCCTGGATGACATAGAATCACTTTTTTTTTACCAAAATACCAAAATGTGAAAAGTGCACCTCAATCAAACAATTGACATAGTTGTGCTGTGAATCAGTTATTTTTAATATCAGGAGATCCAGAATTTGTATTTAAACTTAAGCCTGAAACATTTGATGTGATATAGAAACCAAACATGTTTTCCATGTAAAAACAGGACTATGAAGGTAAAACCTTGAAAATGGCAAATTACCAATTTTACAATTGATGAACTCATGAACAAGTGAGTTTAACAACTTGAAAGGCTGTCGTGGCCAGACAAAATGGTGGATAAAGGGATGGGGTTAGCTCCTACAAACTTCCTACATTTGACCCAGCAGCCAGTAGCAGTCTGCTCCCACACATCAAACAGCTCATAAGGAAATGTCCAATGACTGACAAAAACAATCTAACAGCCTTTGATGACAGGCTACTGTACAAATACATCACGCAAGGCTGTGTACTGCAGCCAAGAGGTACATGCTGGCTCTCTGTGTTATCCGTAGCTCAGACAGCAGGAGGACTTCCTGCCAGAAGGGCTGTGGGTTTCCTGTGTTGTGGGGCAGCAGGAGTGTGCAACATTGGGCCTCATTGTAACTGGCACATTCTGGGTTTCCTCTACAACCTCTGGTGAACCAGATCACAACCCCACAACCTTCTCATCTATACCCTCTCTCTGGTCACAGCAGTATGGGCTGATTATTCAGATTCTGATCCCCTCTTCAACAGTCCAACAGCTATAGACAAGCTATAGGCACCCTATGTCCTAAGTCCAATATATCTAATTTCGTGATATCGACTCCCTTGAAAGGTCTCGTATTATTTTAGCTGGGAGAGCGAGGGAACGCCGAGGCCTTTTGTGGGAGAAATCCGAGAAGGCGTCTGTCACAGACCTCAATGCCAGCTTTATGTAAATCTCAGACTTTTCCTGATGTAAAGCTGAATAAAAACACATTAATGCCGTGTGTATATTTAAAAATCTCCCCGACTCCTTCAGATTTCGGCAGCAGATCCAGTAATCATGTTGACAAATTAATGGTAGAGAATTAGTTGTCCATTAACAGTGTATTATGCTCTACGCTGGCATATAAAATGACTACCAAATAGTGGAGGGAGAGAGAGAGACACGGAGGAGAGTGGGAATGAATTCCACCGGCTCTGATTCTGGGAGAATGCTTATGATTGACATCTTTGGACTGTGAGAAATCAAAGCAACGTGGAAGTCAGCCACAAAGGCTCTCGTTCTCTCTCTCTAACACACATACATACTATGAGGCTTTTGTACCAAATAAGTATTTTTGGTATGTCATTGAGTCTAGGCAGATCTCAGCAGTGTGAGGTGAGATTTAGAGTGAGGTGAGATGGAGTATAGGGCAGTAAAGTCAATTCTACCCTCTGCAAAAAAAAATATGTAAATGTCAGTTTATTTGTCAGTACATGCCTTGATAGCCAGTGTTGTTGCTCAGAGCTTTGCAAGTTTTCAACATCAGGCAAATAAAGTTGAAGTTAAAATAAACATGTAAGCGGTAGTTATTTCTCCACTTTTCTTCTCTTCGGCTCTGAGAAATGTAATTCAGATGTCAACCCCCAGTCTTTCTGTCTTCATCTCAGTACACTGTCTTTTTCTTTCCATTGTTCCCTTTGTTCTCTCTGCTGTTCCTTTATCCAGCGAGACATCGCCGAGTAGGGAAGAAAAGATGACACGCTTTCAGAGCCGTCTCTCCGTGTCCCGGCTCGAGTGGCTGTCATTTTTACAGCGGTACACTGACAGCTCCCACTGTATGGGAACACCCCCGTCCCATAATGGCCCTGATGAAGCCACGTCTGTCTGCTGTCTGTCAAGCTGTCTGCCTGGCTGTCTCTCTCTGCCTTTCGTCTGCAGCTTCCCATATCACATCTCTCTTATAGTACATTATCACATTATATCCTGCTACATCTGCCCGTTACACACATCACAGTCACATCAGCCATGACATTAGCCATATCGCTCCATAATGTAGTCACACCACCCATCACATTAACCGTATCTTATACCAGATTCTGAGCTTGACATCTCACCATGTAACTTCCATAACCCCCCTCTGATCTAAAGCAGACATCACTATGGCCAAACTATGCTGTGTTATGGCGCTGGATTGGTCTAGAGTTATATTACGGCTGTTCTAATTCTCCTGAATGATGAACACACAGTGATCAGCTCCTTAGAATGGATCCAGGTCTGGTCCAGGGCAGCTGGACCTCGGCTCTGGAAATTCTGACCCACGCTGAGTCTCCTAATCAGCAGGACCCAATTCTGGAGGCCTGAAAGGAGAGGAAGCGGAAAGGGAGGCCGCAGCACAATACTCCCAGGAAGCATTAGGACTAGCCTGCCACTGTGGCCACATTCCCTCAGCCCAGCCCACCCGACCATCTGCAACAATACCTCTCAGAGCCCTTTAGAGCAGGGCCACCAGGGCACAAAAGCACAACGGAAATGGGGCTAACTTTTGGGAGATTGGATGCCCCCACCCTCCCTCCACCCCCAGTACTGGCAGCCCTACAGGGACACAGAGGGTAGGGAGCAGGGGGCCATTGTGGAGAGGGGGAAATAAGTTCTAGTAGTTAGTAGAGGGCCAATGTTTCTCTGTACGGGCAGTGGGGGAAAAATGATCTTTTGTGACTTGTTGTGTTCTCTAGCAGTATTCCCGTGGAAGGAAAGGAAAAAAATGGAGCAGGGGTTATTTGGCCGCCCCTTTTCCTCTCCCCTCCTGTCCAATCAATGGGATTCAGTTAGTTACTTAGGACCCCACTGTAGTGGTAGGAATGTCTTAAGGAACAAGGGAGCCACACAAATAGTGGGCCTGAGTTTGGACGTGTTTGTTCAACAAAAAAGGGGTTAGTCAGGAAGACTCCCCTTCCATTCCATTCCACCCCTTTGCCTCCTCTTCATTCAGCCAGACTGTTGACAAAGATGTTCAGTGTTTTGGAGAAAAAGTCAGTGGCTCAACATCTCGTTCAGAGGAGAAGCCACAGACACTGGGAGGAGGGACTGTCCTTCAGAGGGCCACACAACAAGGACACATAGGTTACTGTTATACTAGGTGAGGGAGCCCTTGTATCTCAAATAGACATGGATGGTATTCTCCATTATGGTATATTGAAAGCTGCACTTGCACTGCACTGGTGGGTCTCATATAGGAAGAGGAATAACATAAATATGGCTAAGGTAAGAGATGATTACCATCTCTGTCATATCCTTACAGACAGTACTCACACAAACTTAGATTGTCCAGAATACTTTCTTTAACCTAATCTGTCTGCATTCCAAGAAAAGGTAGTATTGCTTGTTTTGCAATCTCGATGACAGTTTGGTAACACAGTTTAGGCGTACACTTAGGGCAGAGGCCTCTGAACTATTGAGACATGACATATGGGATTTGAAAATAAATGACATCCATAATGGTAAACATTGACGGATGGAGTTGGTTTGTTTCCATTGGGGTGAGATTGGTACACTTGTGATAAGTGGTCCATTGCAGTAAAGACTGTGTACTGCTGAAGAATACCACTAATAATGCCCTTAAACAGGACCCTTTGTACGACCTGCTATTCTCAGGCTGCAAAATTAGGCTTCCCTTTTTCCTTCTTTCTTTGGCCTCCTCCTTTCTTTTTCTGTAAACTACCATGTGAAGTGGTTCATTACTGCGCCTTCCCACTCCAGGTAGTGGCCCGGGCCATTCCCAGCACTCCAGCTCTGTAACTCCCCGCTGAAGGAAAACATGGCACACAAAGGTCTTGTTAGCACTTCCTATGTGAAATTAGCAGCTTTCTTGAAGGTACAACTCCAATTACCTATCATCAAGGAGGATGCGCCCATAGCCCACAATGTGGCCCCATCTCGCCATTGGCATTCTGCAGGGCCCGTAGTACCTCTCTAATTAAGACTAAGACGCTCTTCTCCCCTCCTGTGTCTGAGTGCATTTATTTACCTCATACTCAGAGACGCTACCCCCTTCTCCTCTTCTCCCCTACAGAAATACTCCTAAAATGCACCATGAAGAAGACACACAAGGGCTCTTTTGCTCTGAGCTGCTTGGAGATGTCGGCCGTGGTATAGTTCCTCCTATACTGTTACACCCTTCAAGACCTCTGGGCCCCGCCCGCTTTGGATGCATTGTTCGCAACTTGAGAATTCTTCCTCCTGCTCAAAGGTGGCTGGAGAAGGGAACAACAGGCCACAGAACAGGAGAGGCTGGGATGGGTGCTAAGGGGGATGGGGGGGTTACATCCTTGGAAGCGACTAATGATGGAGGAAAAGAAAAATATTGCTGGCCTTGCTCAGGCTCCTAAAAAGCTGGGATCCTTGGGCTGGCTGAGTATTATGATATGAGATGGTCCCCATACCCCACCCTGCTGCTCCCACCCCTAAGGCTGCACACAACACCTGAGGTGGTCAGGGCCCATTGCCTGAAATGAGAGAAGAAGTGAATTAGGAAGTGGACATGAGGCCTGCTTCGTAGTAGATATACTAGTAGATATAATTCTCTCTTTCTTTCTCTCTCTCGGAGGACCTGAGCCCTAGGACCATGCCCCAGGACTACCTGACATGATGACTCTTTGCTGTCCCCAGTCAACCTGACCGTGCTGCTGCTCCAGTTTCAACTGTTCTGCCTTATTATTATTCGACCATGCTGGTCATTTATGAACATTTGAACATCTTGGCCATGTTCTGTTATAATCTCTACCCGGCACAGCGAGAAGAGGACTGGCCACCCCACATAGCCTGGTTTCTCTCTAGGTTTCTTCGTAGGTTTTGGCCTTTCTAGGGAGTTTTTCCTAGCCACCGTGCTTCTACACCTGCATTGCTTGCTGTTTGGGGTTTTAGGCTGGGTTTCTGTACAGCACTTTGAGATATCAGCTGATGTACGAAGGGCTATATAAATAAATTTGATTTGATTTGATATACAAGTGTTGAAGGAACCTATGTGGGATTGGAGGGTTGGAGTGGCTAAATTAGGAGATTAAAGCAATAGTTTGGATTGCTGTTTTACTTAACCCCTTCACACTGCCGACTACAATCCACTATACTACAATCGTACATTTCACTGGTGAGAAACCGAACAAGGCAAGACACCTGGATGAGAAGAAGCTTCAATTAATTTGTAACAGTTATGGTTAACAGGGTGGACATTGATTGTAAGTGAACACATGCAGTATTGTCATTGGAATATGGATGTATAGTGAATGCATATTACCAGAATGATTGTATATTGACAGTTTGTCCAACTGTTTACATGTATAAAGACTTGTCTTGTGTTACATTTGCACACTGCTCCCTAATACAGTAGAGTAGATTGTGAACACAATTAATGGTGTTAGTGTAACGTAACTAATGTTCGGGAGAAAGACCACACCTGAAACAACAAACCACACCTGAAACAACAAGTCCTCCCCTCACCAAATAATGGCTGAATATATACTCATCAAATCCAGTTTCTCTTATCGTAATATGTTGTAGCATTTTGCATCCTTCCACCACCCCTCTCTCCTTCTCTTATGTTTTTCTCCCTATTTTTTAACTCAACTCAGGGTAGGCGTAACATAGTAAATGAAAATCAGAGACACTCCAATGAGTATGATATGTTAAGCTTCGTATGGTATGTATTCATTTCTGGATGTCCATCATCCATTTGGTATGGTATGTCACAAATTACAATTCATAATATATGATATGCTATGAATTGTAATTCGTACAGTAGGTAAAAAATGACCAGTTGTGGCTAAAGGGTTACGGTTAGGGGAAGGGTTAACTAACATCCTAAGTAGTAGCTAAAAAGTAGTAAGTAATTGCAAAGTTGCTAATTAGTTAAAAAGCTAAAGTTGTCCATGATGAGATTAGAATACACAGCTTTTGGGTTACTAGACATTCACATTATAAGTAGGTTTGTTTTTGCCTTAAGTAATCTTCTGTTTTACATAACCATAAGAAACTTAACATATTTTAATTTGGTGTCCCATATTTTTTAATTTATTATGTTACGTCTAGTCTATGAGACCAGGCTGTGTTTTCCATGATCCATATGGGGAATTACTCTGCACGGAGAAGCAGAGTCCACCAGGACTCACAACATAACACTGTCTTCATCTCCCCCTCCCGATCCTGCAGCACAGTTGAATACTTGTTTAGAAAGGCATTCTAGAGTGGGCATTACATTTAGATAACAATGCTAGTTGGAAAAGACATAGGACACCTCTGAAGTAGTACCAACAACAGGCACTTTTTTACGGTTCTAAAGCGACCGTGGTAGGCTATAAGCAGCATGAACGCCTCCGCTCTGTACATTATCTGGTCGTCCAATTTTTTCCAAGATAATATACAGAACTTCGGCGTTTATCCTTCCCTTAGTATATCCTACAGCCAGAGCTGATTCCACTAGACGTGCATTAGATTAATGGCACATTTATCCAATCACAACTCCTTTCTGTGACGGTATCACTGGATGAGATTTAGTGGATAGAGAACATAGCTTTCTGCTTGAATTAAACTCCCCCCACCAACCACGTTGTATGTAGACAATATCATTGATCGGATCTGCAGGGCAAAACTAATCAATAATAGCAACATGAATAACCCCCCAAAAATCTGTCATTCTGTTTGACATGGGCTGCACTATTTATTAACGTTCACAAATTATATAAAGACTTTCACAGTTGCAATGAGGGAGAATAGGGTCTAGCCAACAAATGAGTGTTTTGCATAATTGAGGGCTTGTGCTATAGGCCTATTGCTAAATCACTCAATAAATATGCACAATTTGTAAAGAATAATAGAGTTTATGAGCTTAGAACGAACCTAAGAACAATCCCCTGTTGATACTTCTTGGATATAAATTGCTGAGACAATGAATTGACCTATTTTTAGTTTGCCAAGGGAACTATAATCCAGGTACCAGAATTCAGTCAATGTAGGTTATTTGAATGAGATGGTTATTCACTAATCTCGGAAACCCAGAACTAAAATCTTGCGTAATTGCATCAGACGCTCGGTTTAATTTACGTGCTTCTGTTCACCAGAGATGAGTTATTCACCCACCATGTTGTGTTGCAGACCTAGTAAATTAAAACACATTTTCCACACCTCAGAAAAGACAGTTTCTCTGCATCTAGGCTACATCCAAGTTGGTATATAACAAGTATTTTGTATTTCCCCACAGACATAATTCAAAGTGAAAAATGAAGTATATTTTAAAGGTCCAATGCAGCCGTTTTTATCTCAATATGAAATCATTTCTGGGTAACAAATAACTTACTGTGATTGTTTCAGTTAACATGTTTTTATTTGATTTATTTTTTTACAAAAATAGCTTCTTAGCAATGAGCAATTTCTCAAGCAAGAATTTAGCTAGCACTATCTTGGAGTGGTCTAAATTGGGCGGGGATAACTGAAAACTGTTATTGCAGAGAGGTATGAAACTCTATTATTGGTCTATTAAGTAATTTACCACCTGATGATGTCACCAGGCAGGCTAAAACTCCATCCCACTAAAACAGGGTGACATTTTCACAGTATTTTTCCAACTTCAAAGTTTGGAAACATATATAAAACACAGGAAACCACTTTTTGACTGCACGGGCCTTTAACAAATAAATAACCTATGTATGTATTATATTTCCGCAGATGAAAATGTGTTGGATAGTCAGTAGTCAATTTGGGAACCTTGGCTGTGCAACCTGTAGGTGCCTTGTGGATGTTCTGTTTGAATTTAATTAATCTCCAGAATATATTGGCTAGGCCATAGCCTTACATAACATCTGCTGAATGACTCAAATGTAATTGTAGTAGCCTAGTTAGTCTTCAGAAAAAAACTAGACTGTTGGGAGTATTGTTCCCTCTAGCAACAATGAATGGACAGAGGCATGTGCACAAAGAGTGAGAGAGAGAGACAAAAATGTGTGCAATTTATTTGAGGTTTTACCAAAAAGCCTCAGACTTTTGTGTCTCCACCTCCATGGCCCGGTTCCTCGGTCTCACTAGGCCATGGTCTCAGTGGACCTGCTCTGACTTGGGGCCAAGGAAAGGCTGCTGGGGTTTTCGGCTTCATTTACATAACAATGGCTAACTGTGAACATGGGTTTACACCTTTGATGGTTAACACCAACTCACAAAGCGACTGTTTTGATTATGCAGAGGTTGTTGATTCTGCTCTTCACAGGTTCTCACTGTCAGTCCTAGTTATGTAAACACAATTTCCAGGGTGTATACACTAGTGTAACACTGGTGTTACAGTCGAAAAGCAGCAGTTAATCAAAAATATAAAACATTTTGAGCTAAAGGACCAAGCCTGTGTATGGATGGCTGTAAAAAGTATTTTTGCTCTCTAAACCTGAAAAGAAATGTCTTGATAGCAATGCCTGATAGTCTAAGCTAAACTTGGAGTTGCAATTTAGGCTAGGCTACTAAGGAGTCCTATGAAGGTGAAACAAATAAAAATGATAGGATAATATTGCAATATTTCACATTAAATGTAGTCAATAAATGTTAATGTGAGAAAAAAGGCATGTCCAAGTAGGATTGATTGATTGACTGACTGATAAAATAATTGATTCGTAGGTGACATATATGTTAATTCTATAGGCCTAACCTACCTAATCTAAATTATTTTGGGGATGTGTGTAAATGCACATTTCTCTCAAATTGTGTCTTAGACCCCAGCCCTCATGATGATGAGGATGAATAATAGGATTAGTAGGATTGCTATTACTAGGCTATTATTATAGGCCTGTTTGTATTCTCATTATATGCATTATTATGTTAGATAAACTGTTTATTTTTCACCATAAAATATGAATATACTGTATCTTGGAGCCACCAGAATAGAAGACGATCACAAAAATGATATATATTTTTATCATGACTTAAACCATCCGTTCTAGTGCAGAGCCTTATCCAGGAACTGTAGACAAGGCTCGAGCTGCAGAAGGCGTTGAAATCCATGTATTCAACCCCTTTCCTTTCTCTCCCCTCCCTCTCCCTCTCTTTCTCTCCCCTCCCTCTCCCTCTCTTTCTCTCCCCTCCCTCTCCCCCTCTTTCTCCTCCCTCTCCCTCTCCCTCTCTTTCTCCTCCCTCTCCCTCTCCGCATCTCGAAAGCAGGTCCTGAAAGACTAGCCGCATCAGCTATTACATATTTAATCAAAACAATGAAACTATATGAAAGATTAAGGGTGCCTACAAATAATTAAGGATTATTGCAATGAAAAATGCATGCTTATTGTAACCTAGGAGTTCATGATATGAACAATACAATATTAACGATATGAAGTGAAGGCAATATAAACCAAATGTGATTATACTGGGCAGTGCTGCGAGATACAGATCAGCCGCTATACTCACAACAAACAACACTTTAGATATGAAATCATATACAACTAGAATAACGAAATATGAAGAAAACTAGTATTCAAATGAGAGCGGCACCTTATCTGAATGACAGAATTTGGCAAAAATGAGCCTACACAGGCACAGACATTAAGAGGTATTTCCCCCCACTTGTGTTAATTTATGAGACTATAGCCCTAACTGCTGGCCACATTTCTGGGTGTATTGTGTTCCCTTATGCAGGACATTGATATTTCAGGAGTATCTTTAATTAGGCACTGACAGAATCTGGGCCAGGCAATGAGATTTCCTCTTCGTTGGATTTCAACAATGTCGGGCAGACGAGATATTTTCAGCCCATTCAAATCATAATGAAACTCATAGCTATGGTGTTAAGGTAACATACATTGCAACACTAAAGGGCTAGGGAGCTGGAGAATTGGCCTCTCCTCTCAGAAAAAAATATAATACACAATTGTTTTTAAACGGCTACTGCATATTCAACTATAGACTTAGACAAAACGCCACACACACACACACACGTCACAATGACACAGTAAAATGTTTGTCATATTTGTCTTCAGTCAGACGCTGCTCGATTAGTTCAGTGCGCGCGGCAGTGTGGATTGCAATGCACCCAGTACTTTGTTAAAATATAAAAGATTAGTAGCAGATTCTAGGGCATTATGGATCCAGCATCAACGTGATTAAAGGAAATTATTAAAATACCACTACAAACACTACTACCAGTAGGCCTACTACTAGACTACTACAAATAGCAGGCAAGGTTACTAAGAGCTCAATTCAATCCATATCGTGAACGTTCAGCGATACAACATGCTTGAAATGTAAAGGAAATGTTAATGGAAACTGCATTCATGGTAAACACTGCATATGTTGGCGCAATCGGAAATTACCTTTTAATTTCTATCAAGTAATCTGTTAAACTTCAGCAAAACAGATTGAATAGATCCCTAAATCTACTAGCCTGAGGCTGCGTTTACACAGGCAGACAAATTCTGATCTTTGTCCACAAATTGGTCTTTTGACCATTCAGATCAACTCAGATCAATAATTGGGAAACATATGAGAATTGCGCAGGCTGCCTAAACGCAGCCCAATAGCCTGATAATGGGACAAGTACACTGTAAAAAAATATATTCTGGGGATTAATATATATTACCCCTCCAAAATCTATGATTTTCACATAAAAATGCAGGTTTCTGGTTTTACTTCAATATTTGAAAAGCTTACCTTACTTTTCATTTGATTTGTAAGTGTTCAAAAAGCATGACATTAGAAAATGTAAATTCAGTTTAATATACTGTGTCAAATTAAAAAAATATTTACTCTCAATTTAAGAATGACATTTTTTTGCCATGCGGCTCCATTTTTAGAGGATTGTGTGTAATTCATAGGCTAGTAATGCTATGTGGTATTCATTTATTTATAGGCCTTACACACAATGTTTTAATACATGATTATAAAATGCTTATTTTGTTAATCGTCTTCAATTCTGGTGACTCCAAGTTATGTCCATATTTTATGGTCTTGGGCTACATTGAAAAAAAGTTTTTCAGGCCTTCTTACAATCTTAACCTACTTTATAGCCTAGGGCAGGGATGGGCAACTTAAAATGAGTAAATTATTAGCTGGGCTAATTGAGTGACTATCACTGACTGACATAACAAGAGAAAACTGTTGATGCACAAACAAATTTCGAAATTGCAACTTGTGTATTCTACTATTCTACCTCACAACAGTAAAAATGTAATTCATCCATGGGCCTTCAAAACGGGGGCCAGTTGCCCATCCCTGCCCTAGGGCCTTCTGTGTGCACTTGTGGTGACAATTTAGAGGCCTATAGGACTCAACATTATACTCATTATCAGTAGTAGAGGAAGCCCCGGTATTGCTTATTAGGCCTGCAATTGAATGTATATACAATATTTATAGCCATTAATGAAATGCGTGGCAGGAATTGGCAGCAGGTAGCCTACTGTAGCAGTTAGAGAGGCCAGCCAGGTACCAGAGGATTGCCAGTTTGAATCCCGGGTCCGGCAGGAAATATCTGTCTGGAAGTGAGCTGGTAACCCAAGGGTTGCTGGTATCAAATCCTAGATGTCATTGCCTGCTGTTGTGCCCTTGATCAAGGCACTTAACCCCCCACAACAACAGCTCCCTGGGCGCTCAGTGTAGCAGCCCTCCTCACCTCTACAAAACCTGTACATGCATGTGTGTCTTTCGAAGGGAATGGGCTAAAAGCGGAAGTCAAATTTCACCTAGAACTAGTCATTTGAGCAGGCAGTCCTGACTGCTATTTTTTTGTCAATAACATAAATTAGCTACGCAATTGTCAGAGTTGGTCTGTAGCCTACTTAAACATATGGAAATGAGCGGAAGGAACCACACGAACAACATCATAATTGCCAGGGATGCGAAAAAGCAGGCAGGAAGCAATAAAACACCTTTCGGTTTCAATAGGCCTACTGCGAACAGTGCAGGGATATTGAAGACAAGTGCCTCGGTCTGGGACAAAAGTATTTGGTTCTGTTTACAATTGAAAAAATGTATTCATAAACTGCACTTACATTTATTTGCCGTGTCATTTTAAATAAGGACTTCCAGTTTGTAATGTCAAGGGTATAGGCCAAGAATAGGGGTACTCAGTAGGCTAGGCTACAATTAAGCAATATGGTCGGATCAAAACAGAAGGGAGAGAGCACGATAAAAATTAGCTCTCTTTTTGTGCATAAATTCATACTAATATGTGTGCCTCATAGAATCCGTTTGCTGCGGAAAGCGATAGTTGCATTAACCCTTCAACTCTCATTTCATTGCGCATTCATTAAGGAGCTTTGGTATTTAATTACCATGAGGCAACGCGGGAAAAGGTAGGCTCTTTCGTTGTAATTGTTACCTTGTCTGTACCTAACTTAACATTTTTCCGGGAATATATAATTGTCAAGCACAATTTTTAGTTATTATTTAGGGGAATTACAGCGTGGTTTTATGTTAATTGTAGAGATAGTTATGCAATAAAAAGTGCCCACTTAGGACACCTTATTTAATCTGAGCCTGGTACACAGTCTTTAGCTAAAGTATTAATTACAACCAAACAACAATATTTTCATAACACCCTTTCTTGTTTAAGGATATTGTTATATAATTGTTGATTTTGGAAATTAATACTGTCTCAATAAGCTTTAAAGGGGGACTCCCAAAAATACAAAGTGTTGATTTTTATAATAGATAGTATATATGTTATTCTTCACATAATTTCTAAATCCATGGTCAAACTCAAAGCTTTAGTCTAACTATGAAGCTGATCAGATTAACACATGATGATGTCACAAGGTTATGAACACTCCCCTTCAATTAAAGCACACTGTATGATAATGTATTGTTTAGAGGACTGCTCTATTCATTGGCTTAGAAAAGGAGGGATATGGTGTGATGGTTTAGAGGTGCATGTCTTATCCATGTCTCTTCCCACCCTCAACTCTCCCTCTCTCTCTTTCTTCTCTCCTCCCTCGCCCCCTTATTCGGCAGCCCATTCTTCTGTCATATCTACTCTCTTATATTAATCACTGTTATGTGAATGGCAACATTTACAGTAAAAAGCCACTCTTTATTTTCTCTCTTAAAATTGTCTCGAGTCGATGGCAAACAAGAAATAGAGAAATCAAACGATGACAGTTGAGGCGAAGCGAGCCATTGCGAGCCATTAAGTCCTCAGCACAAGACTCCATTAAAGTACGGCCCGCGTTATCAATCTGCAAGTTTATTATTGCCAGTCCTCATTCCACATTATCAGAAAACACTGTCATTAAAAAGCATTTGACCTTTTTGAAGCGAGTATCGAGAAATTACTTTTCTTTTTTTTCGACTCTACCCTTTTTTTCAAATAATGCTTCTCAGCAAATTGTAATTCAACCTCCTTCACCATGCGAAGCTTCGCTCTGACAGCCCTGAGGAGATACCACCCTAATTAAATGTTACTTCTGCCATTTGTTTCATGGAGACAATGAGTGGGAGGAGGATGCTACGTGGGGAGAGACAGTGCTGTGCTGGAGGCGGGTGGATGGTGTGGCGTGGAGAGGAAAGGATTAACTCAGTGCCTCTTGGCCACACATTCAGGATCTAGCTAGCATAGGAATTGCTTCTATCGATCTGCAGAGGCAAGCTAGAGCAGACAGATGGGGACTGTTTGTGGTTTAACAGGGCATCCTAACACTTTGAAATCCCCACTCATCGCTATCAGCGCCTATCATCCGCTCTCAGGGTCGGCTCCTGTGTTCCCTTACTGGCACGTGGAACCAATCTCACCGGGTCTGATGTTCCACTGGGGAGTGCGACCACCACAGCCTTCCCTCCTCTTCATCTCTGGATGCTCTGCTTCAAATTAACCAACATTGAACCTGAATCACTGATATTGCAATGAAGTCATGTTTGTTGAAAAATGTACTGTTAAATGAAAATAGAGCAATTATCTTTTTCTGATCCTGCAGGTGGTGCTGTCAATAAGGTCCTACTGTTGACTGACAGACAGATAGGCACACACACACACACACACACACACACACACACACACACACACACACACACACACACACACACACACACACACTCAGAAACACACACACACACAAACAAGTCACAATCCACAGAAGAGGGCTTTGTTTACAAGCCTTAAACAAAAACTGCAACAGGAGTTGCTAGTCATTAAAGATCGCCCCAGGAGCAATTATCAAACTGCATGGGGGGTAATGAATAGGAGGAAAATCCAAAATGGCCCAATCCATCTTCCATCACAGCCATGTCTCAGGGTCACATTAACCTCCGCTGTGGCACCGTGGCGGATGAAGAAAAGGATAGAAAGTGTAAAACACGGCTTATGCACTGGGGGTGACTAGCATTTACATACAGCAGAAAATTGGATTTAACGCCTCATCACGACAACAATGACTGAAGATACTTGGATGTGTCAGCGCTCCCTAAACCAGGTCCAGCAATGGGGAGAGACGCCCTAAACTGCCTCATCTAAGCAGAGTATGAAATCAATCTGACCATGGCAACTTCCTCTCAACACGCGTGACTCTTTATCCGGTTAGGAGGCGATGGATAGGCCTGCCCGGAGGGGAGAGAGGATGCCATCACAGTCTCTGTATCTCAGCCCCGCTGGGCAAACTCTGAGCTGGGATGCTGATTTACCCCAGGCCCAGGCTTCTGAGGCCTACAGGTGCATGCCATAGGTATGTTTGGGATGTTTGTTGGGAGTGCAGGTCAGGCTTTAAGAGTAAGGAGAAGTGATGTAGGTACACTGATGCACCTTCAGGAATTGTATAATGCAAGCAAGGAAATATTGTAATACTTTGTTAAATGTTATTTGGGCTGGAATATGTACTGACCCCTGCGAGCCCTCTAGGTTTGTTAATCTAATTTTATGTTTTTTCTAATGAATTTGTTTGTTACTCTATTCTTTGCTCCTTACCTTGACAAGAGGAAGCCATTGACTGTCACAAAATTACAACATTGGAAAATAGCCACACACACACCGTTGACAGCTGAAGGAAAAATCCAATAAAATGTTGAGAGTATTTTCCTTATTAGTCAATGCCAAAATAAATGCTCAGGTGTAGAGAAAAATAGAGAAATCAGTTCAAATGAAGCCCCCCCCCCACAGCCAGTGATAACAAACATTCATTAGCATCTGGAAAAAAACAGACAGCCACAGTGCAAACAGATGCCTGCTTCCCTATTAGCAATGATTACCCCACTACCTTAATATCTTAGTTTTTATGGATCTCTCTCTCTTTCTCTCTCTCTCTCTCTCTCTCTCTCTCTCTCTCTCTCTCACACACACACACACACAGACACACACACACACACACACACAAAGTCCTGAAGCAAATTCCCCTCTTCCCCCTCTCATAAACACACACACACAATAAAAAAAACACTAAGCCAATTTCCTTCGTCCCCTATCCTCCCACACACTAATTTCCTCAGGCCGCTGCACTGGCAGGGAGTGTGTATTGTAGCACAAACAGTGATGTGTTTTGGGTAATTGGTCTTGCTGTGTTTGTATGGAAATCTCTGAGTGTGTGACAAGGCTAGATAGCTTCCAATGTTGTTCTGATCCACGCTTTAGGCCCACAGCCAAAGTATTTTATCTCTTAATGCATTAGAGGGATCTTCCAATTAGCCGCAGCTCATAATACCCCCATTTCTGGTGGCTGTGGCTTTGGGGGTAGAGGTAGGAGAGATGGGGAGGGTGGTGGGGGACTCCTGTGGCTGGGGGACGGGGGCGAAGCGATAGTTCTGCTTGAGAGGTGAAATGAGGTGCTTGTTGTGAGCGGTGTGGGGGTTGCGCTGTTGCCGGGCTCCTGTTGTAAAGTTTGCTGATAAGGGGAACCAGGCCCTTGAGCATCCATTCTGCTCGGTATATTAACACTCCTTATCGGTCCCAGATAAAACTGCATGCCATTTGCCTTCGGTGGAATTAGCTCGTCTTCCTTGGCTAACCAGGCAGTGGTGATTAACCTTTACGCTGTCCAATATTCTCAGCAGACTTCAGCTCGCAGATTAGAGACTATTAGTTATGACCAACTAAATGAACCGCTCCCTCTCCCGGAGAGCACTGCGAGCTGTGTGCACTCTAAAGGGGTCAGTTCCACCTCACACACTCAGGAACTAAGTATACTCACACAAACAAACACATTAACAGCATGGCTGCATGTGCAAAGGTGGGTATAGAAATGTACATACTCATCCGGTCCTCCATACAAGTTTGTGTAACGTGCACACACACACACACACACGTTTACACACGCACAAACATTGTGCACAATATTATATGTAATTTTGCATGCCTTCACTGCTATTTCAATTATTTTTCAAATGTCATCTGTATTACAAAATATGCAAATATAATCATTGTTTTAATGGTCAAAAAACCTAATTATTATGATAATTGTGTTTGTAGGTATTTTTGGCTATATTTCAATTATATAATTTGGTTGAAGGGAAGTCTGGTGAAAATAAATCTCTGTTAGGATTTGTCGCCTCAGACTGTAATCAAATGTTAATTAGTTTATTATTGAGAATGGGGTATAGTTATACTGGATTTTTAAATGTTCACCATCAAAATATAATACCACTTTATGCTTAATATTCATTAATATTCATTGTATAAAGTAAGTCTATGTGCCTACAGGACACTTTATATAATAGAAAGAGGTGGATAACCCAATCACAGACAGAATGCATCTTTCCTACATACACTCCCCTTCATACCCCTCCAAAACTGCTAACCTTCAGACGGTTTTATTTTATACCTTTATTTAACTAGGCAAGTCAGTTAAGAACAAATTCTTATTTTCAATGATGGTCTAGGAACAGTGGGTTAACTGCCTTGTTCAGAGGCAGAACGACAGATTTTTATTTTATCAGCTCAAGGATTCAATCTTGCAACCTTTCGGTTACTAGTCCAACGCTCTAACCACTAGGCTACCTGCCGCCCCATATAAGTTACCAGACCCGGACTCGGGGATGGCTCAGGGGTCACATTCTTTATGACAGTTCTGGTAGGAGAGGACCATGTTAAGTCCTCATTGATGTGGACACCAAGGAACTTGAAGCTCTTGACTGCGGCCCAGTCTATGTGCCCCCCCTTGTTTCTTGTAGTCCACGATCAGCTCCTTGGTCTTGCTGAAGTTAAGAGAGAAATGTTCTCTGGCACCACACTGCCATCTCTTTTCATTGGTGATCAGGCCTGGAGTTGGAGTCATACAGTCATGGATAAACATGGAGTACAAGAGGGGGCTAAGCACAATCTTGGTGCCAAGCTTGGAGGTCACTGTGTTGTTGAACACTGAGCTGTAGTCAATGAACAGCATCCCCACATAGGTATTCCTCTTGTTCAGGTGGGAGAGGGCAGTGCAATTGAGATTGCATGTAGAACTGTTTGGGCAGTATGCAAATTGGAGTGGGTCTATATGGGATTACATTTACATTTTAGTCATTTACTGTAGCAGGTGTTCTTATCCAGAGAAATGTACAAGTGCCTTGCTCAGGGGTAGACAGATTTTTCACCTAGTCGGCTCGGGGATTTGAACCAGCGAACTTTCGGTTACTGGCCCAACACTCTTCACCGCTAGGCTACCTGAAGTCCATGGTGGAGGTGATATGTGCCAGGACTAGCTTTTCATGATTACCGATGAGTGCTACAGGGCGGTAGTCATTGGTAAGGTAGCCTTAGAGTTATTGGGAACAGGAATGATGGTGTTCAGCTTGAGACATGGGGATTACAGACTGGAACAAGGTAGTATCCACATTAATGTAGAAGTGTTCAGAAACATATTCTATTCTTATTTCCAAGTTTCCAAATGACACTATACATTATTTACCATAAATTTATATTGGGCACAACATAATCCAAAACACAACCAAAACAAGCTTGATGTAGTCATTGCATGTTAGGAATATGGGACAAAATACTAAACTTTTGACTACTTTAATACACTATAAATTCATTTGTCCAAATACTTATGACATCTTCAAATTGGGGGGACTAGATACATAAAGTGCTTTCATTTCTAAACGGTAAAACAGATATATATGAAAATACCCTGAAATAAAGGTGACATTCTGTACTGTCGGCTCATATGAAACAATTGATCTCAAATCCAAAATGCTGGAGTATGAAGTCAAAATAAAAAGTTTGAGATTCACTGTCCAAATAAAGTGTGTATTAGGCAATGCTAAATGAAATATTGTGAGCACGATCCCTCTGTGTTTCAAAACATTGTCAGCAATATTGTTTTCATTTGCTACTGGACACATGGGTCTGTCTTAGAGCGTAGAGCAGAGTAGAGAGGAGGAGAGAGGAGTAGAGAGGAGGAGAGAGGGGTAGAGATGAGGAGAGAGGAGGAGAGAGGAGTAGAGAGAGGAGTAGAGAGTAGGAGAGCGGAGGAGAGAGGAGTAGAGCGGAGGAGAGTGGAGGAGAGAGGAGTAGAGAGGAGAAGAGAGGAGTAGAGCAGAGGAGAGAGTAGTAGAGAGGAGTAGAGCGGAGTAGAGCGGAGGAGAGAGTAGAGCAAGATAATGAGAAGTATAGAAGTAGAGAGATATGAAGAGGTGAAGCTTCACTCCTGCCTATAGGCTTCACTCCTTGGAGGCTGTGTTTGCCAACAGATCGGGGCTGGCTGCTCTTGACAGAAGGTCACAGGAAACAATGTGATAGGAACAATATGGTGAGCTGTGTGTGTGTGTGTGTGTCTGTGTGTCTGTGTGTGTGTGTCTTCACTACAGAGATAACTGCGGGGTGGCTGTGAGGTAGAGACGTGGAGCACACACACTGCCATTCTGTCTGCATGACACACACCACACACACATTAAGCCAGCACATCTGGGACGAATTGACAAGAGATACGATGAGGCGATTCACAAAAACCTGTGTATGACTGCAGCAGCCTCAGTGCCAAAGGCAATCCCTCCTTTCTCCTGTCTCCTTTCTCCTGTCTCCTTTCTCCTTTCTCCTGTCTCCTTTCTCCTGTCTCCTTTCTCCTGTCTCCTTTCTCCTGTCTCCTTTCTCCTTTCTCCTGTCTCCTTTCTCCTGTCTCCTTTCTCCTGTCTCCTTTCTCCTGTCTCCTTTCTCCTGTCTCCTTTCTCCTGTCTCCTTTCTCCTGTCTCCTGTCTCTTTTCTCCTGTCTCCTTTCTCCTGTCTCCTTTCTCCTGTCTCCTTTCTCCTGTCTCCTTTCTGTATGGCTCCCTTCTACTCCTCTTTTTTCTTTCAGTGCAGATATGATATTGCTATTCATACTACTATTACTGCTCTATGTTCAGTCAAAGCAAACAAACAATAATCTGGAACTGACACACAACACATTTATCTTCCTTGGATTTACTTCATGAAGTAAATCTGACATGTCAAGTTAAATAAAGGTTAAATAAAAATGTTAAATAAACTGGCATATGTGGATAAAATGACAATAGTTAAACAAAGCATATTGGATATGAACTCGGAATCCGGATTAAAATGTTAGTCCACAACCACATTGTTTGCCTGCTTGTCCTATGTAAAAAGTACATTATATTGGGCTGTAGTATACTGTACATTCTTTGCAGGTGCATATTGTACTTAACCAAGCCAGATCCATTTTCTGCCATAATTAAGAGCCGTTAATGTCAATTTCTTTTATTATTTAGTATTTCATTACCCTTTTGAAAACATAGCCAAAAGTTAATAGGAAACTAGTTCTTTCAAAGACAGACATGGCTGTTACCACCCCTGTAGTCATCATGGGAATATGTCCCCCCACACTGAAAACCCCTTTATCTACACAAACAATTAACAGTGAAATTCCAACACGCTGCGTTAAATAAGAAACCGCTTTTGTTACAAAGGAAACAAAGCCTGAGGAGAACGGAAAAAAACCACTTTTCAGCCTTGAGAGAGAAAGACTTCCAAACCACACTGATACCCAGAATAATCACATTTTCCCTCAAATCCAGCTGGCTGGCACTGACAGTAGCACGTTTAAGACCGTCCACAGGCAGCCACAGGAGAGAGGCAGCACAAGAGGCTGTTCCTATCACAAACAGACACACTTCCTCAGTCTGCTGTGGAGCTCTGTAGCAGCCAGCCCACCCCACCCACTGTGTTCACCCCTGGTCTGGTCCACAGCAGCCCCTGGCATAGTGGGTGAGACCACCCCAACCGTCCAGCCTCTCAATGTGTTTCTTAACAGACACAGAGAGTCAATAATGACTTCCAACATTACTCCACAAATGAAGCTTCGCTCCTTTCCACCTTAAGAGAATGAGTAATCAAGAACGGGGGCCATTTGCAAACTGTCAGTCAAAAGGCGCTATCTTCCCGCCGAGGCTTCCTCCTCTAATACCAATTTAAATCATTCACGGGCCTTCCGCTGCTATTATTCAAAAGATCATAATAGTTTTCCTTGCGCCCAAAGCACAAAAAATCAATTATTTCCCCACAAAGACTTGAAAGTACTTAGCGCAGGGCTGCGAGAGAAAGCTGTGGGTTATATCAAATTGAAACTGCACTCATTACACAGCACACAATTAGTTACCTCTGGTCTGCGAGGCTCTTTAATTCCGAATGGCATATCTGTATTATTACAGAAACAAGCATGCAAATGCTATTGTTGGGGATTTAGAGAAATCAATAGGACAGTGTTGCGAGCGTTTGGTGGGCCGTCACTCAATCTTCTGCGGCCCAGAGATAAAGGTCTGAATTCAAATGAACGAAAGCAGCCAGTGACATCACAAGTGACACCCAAAATAAAAGAGACGGCTCCATGATATATGTAATTATTCGCTGCACATTCACACTCTTTTTTCCTCCTCATTGTATATACTTGTGTAACTGTGTTTCGCATAAAGGGATTAAGAGTATTTTAATGAGAAACTGTAATTGTTTTTTCCCCCACTCTATGGATATGTGTGTGTGTGTGTGTGTGTGTATGAGGAGGGAAGTGTGTTGTCTTCCATTCATCATAGACAGTGCATTTCCATTGAATGAATACTGTATTTTTTTCAGTTGCTAGGATTGTTGGTTTGAATTGAAAGTGATGGAGTTGGAAAATGTTCTG
>NC_056453.1:28788588-28863588 GCF_018296145.1 Oncorhynchus tshawytscha
AGCTAAAGAATTAAACATACTGTGATTATTCTAAAACGAGAGAATGAAATCACATTATTCCCTTAGCCTATATTTGAACTGTGACTTGACAAAAAATAATTACCACTCAAATAAATGTGTAATCTCATAAAACAACAATGTTTTAACTGAAATAAAATAATGGGGGAAAACATACAAATTACAAGATCCCTCTGACTAGTCTTGGACAATTTGTTTTAATGCTAAGTTTATTTTTGAAATTGTAGATAATCATTAAACCATGATTTAAAAATGGCAAATGTCCTGTTTCTCTATTGTTATAAAGGAAATGTAGCTCACACACGCACACACATCTGGCTGCGCGTAATGCAAATAGCTGCCAGTCCAACTGCAGAGAACAGGCATGCATTTCCCCACCTGTCCATCACAGCCGGTCTATAATTGAGGAAGCAGACAAATTTAGGTCCACTACACTCCAGGCCAACCACAGACAAGAAGATTAGAAACCAGTTGGAGACGCAAAGGGAATTAGAGCTGTGGTTAGAAAAACAAATCCCTAATGGCATATTCCAAAGTATAAGCAAGATGTTAATAGCTATGGAGAGGCACTGTTGATGCACTCTAACTATGGCTAAAATTGAGTTTGTCATTATGATGCCCTGTTGTTAATATACATGAAACTATGGTGGGAAGATAAACTGTGGTTGTAAGTTGTAAGTAATTATTAGGAAGTAATCAATAATGCTTAATGGACTCACAAACTATACATATAACTAAATGTGATGTGCAACACAGAAAATGTATATAACATGTTTTCTAAGCATTTAGTAATTGAGGAAATACTTCCTAATGATTACTAAATGCTTAGAAATCATGTTACATACATTTTCTATGTTGCACATCACATTTAGTTATATGTATAGTTTGTGAAAGAGCCCAAGTGACAGCAACCATTTCTGTTCTGAACATGGCACACAAAGCCAACGTACAGCCCATCTCTAGGATCAATACTTAAAACGGTGAAATCTACAACTAGACTCGACGGGCTAACCCTGACCATCTGAGAAAAATAGTGCAACTCCAGCTGCATCTTAGTTTAATAGCAACAGTGCAACTGAGAAAGAAGCACTGAACAATGGATTATCACCTATTTCCTTGACTTTTCCAAATGTCTGTCCTAAGAGAGCAGAGGAAGTCGGATCATGTTGCTCTGTGTAGTCAGTGTTGTGGTGCAAGAACCTGTGATTGACCCTCCCTGGCAGGGAGGGAAGGGACAGCTGGAGGTCCTGGGTGTGAGGCGGCGTGAGGCGGACGCTAAACAATCAATCAGGCCAGCTGGTCACCTGACACCAGCCCTGTCGCAACGCATCGGTCACCCCCGGGAAAACACACCGGTCACAACGCAGGGACGCAGTACTGCTGACCGTACCCACTTCACCTCTCCACCATCACGCCTGTCAATCACAGGGAGGACCAGGCACGCACAGGGTAGACAGTCACACCTACTCTACAATGTGTGTACATTAATACATCATTGTGATAGTGTTTCTTTTGAGTGTTCAGTCAGGTCTTAAATACCTGTGTAAACCGATGGAATTGATACTGACGGTTAAATGCAGATTTCCCCTTTTACTTATTTTCGTTCCACTACACCTGCACTCATTAAAAGTAATTATACAGTTTGTTTCTGCACTTCAAGAGAGTTAAAATGTTCGACAAATTGAATCTGATATTGGCTAATACATTCCAAACGGCATACAACTTCAACTGCCATTTGACAATCTGTAAGAATTGTTGTGTACTGTGTAGTTGGTTATGTGCAGGCTAACGGTAATTCCCTGCAAAAGGACAATGTCTAGAAGTCCAGAGGAAATAGAAACTCAGTGGTCTTTAGAAATATCAACTTCACTGACTCAGATTAGAGAAATCATTGTCTAAATACCTTCACAGTACAGATGAAGAATAGAGTTAGCACAAATATATATATATATATTGATGATGAATCATACTTTTAGTGCATATGCTTATAAACTATTTTTAAAAAAGTGATGTTTCAACAGAAATGCATTTTTTCAACCCATTAAAACAACACCATTTAGAATCAACTAATTCTATAACTAAGTGTTCAGTTTAAAGTGTTATCTCCAGGAGCTTCTGTACCCAGCTGCATAAATACATACCACAACTTAACACCCTTAATACACTGCCTGCCTGACCGCCTGCCTGACTGCGGCTAGCCTAATGTGCTAAATTAAACAGCGAGTACTGTATGTGCGTACACATGCCTCCTGTCACAACACATACAACAACCTTTCCCCTTTAAACATGACGCCAAGAAAAGGTTCATTTTTGCCGGAATCCAACAGCTAGCAGGTCACTGCTGGAGAAATTAACACTCAGTGACAATTCCGCGTCACAAAATTAACAATGTCGCTCGCAGAGTGGGCTGCTCTCGACTAGAACGCACAAGTGCCTGGATGGAAAGGCCAACACCATGACTGCAGCTATGCACCACTCATCCGCAGCTGCCACTCACTCATTCACTCTATCGTTCTCTCTCTCTCGCTCTACCTCCTTCCCTCGCTCTCTCCCTTTTGTCTCTCAGGGCAGTGAGCTGCTGTCACGGTGGAGGAACGCCTGTCAATCTCAGGCCCTAATCCAATGGCACATCGGCGGGGGACATGTCACATATGTTAAGAGGAGCAGAGAGGGAATGACTGGGGGGACACAGACCGGGGCGAGAGGAAAGGAGGAGGGCAGGGTGCGCCCGTGACAGACCCACTGTGACATGTGGCCCCGGACCAACTCTGAGTAACCAAGCTGCCACAGGAAAAGGTGGGGGGCAGGTTGAGTGGGACGGGGGCATGGTTAACCTCGCCTGACGTGACTAGCATTCAGAAGTGGCACGCAGGGAGGGGGCCGAGGGAAATACCAAGCACTGCCACAGAGTTAAACTCACAGTGATCTTACAATATTACTCAAAGATCACTCATTTTTACATAAACAGTTTGGGGCTCAGTGGACAAAGAGACGTAAACATGAAATGCTTTGTACACATTTCATACCATAGTCCAAACAGTTGACTATTAGCACATTGAATACTATGTGGTTCTACTAATGTATCATAGGCATCAAGACAGGTGTTCACCAGTGTTAGATACTGAATGTGGTTTAGTGTGTAATGGATGGAAATAATGCATCTTGTCATTGAAGACATTGACCTGAATGCATGATTAGAGCTAGAGTTATAGAAATGAGAAAGCCATTTCCCTGCTACTGGCTGAGGGGTCTGTCTGGGACTCACCTGGTGGTGTTGAATATGCTGCACGTTGCAGGTGAAGTCACAGTAGAGGTGGAACTTGTCAATGTCTTTGGGCTTCCCCTGGTGACCCTCTTTCTGCTGCTCCTTCAGGGCTGTCCTAGACACAGACGACTGGAGCATCACCATGCTTTTATCACATCTGAGAGAGAGACAGACAGAGAGACCGAAAGACAGAGACCGAAAGAGAGAGATCGAGAGACAGAGAGACAGAGACACACAGAGAGAGACACAGAGAAAGAGAGACACAGAGAGAGAGAGAGAGACACAGAGAGAGAGAGAGACACACACAGAGAGAGAGATAACCGTAACACTGTAAATAACGTTCAAAAGAAGTTTGAAATATCTATGCACACACACAGATGCCAAGAAGTGTCACAGAGTACTTATTACCAGCTAGATCGCAGGTTTAGCTGAAACAATGATTGGAGACGGGGAACAGATGGAGTGGGGAACACAGCTCTGTACATAGTGTGGAAGGCAAAGAGGGAGAGAAGGAGAAAGTTCTTACAGCGATCTTATATGGGTCAGAGTCTCTCCGTCTTTAGCAATAATATCAGCCAAAATCTGCACCACTCCGGTCGACACCTCCTCCAAGGTGGACAATCCTGTGGGGCAGACACATGCAGAAATTATGTATATATAATTCACATTAGGATATGAACACAGTAATAAACTAGTTGTAGCACTAACACTATGGTATCAGTGGGACAGCATACTGGGAGATTTGAGCAGTAAAATGTTATTCCACAGAAACTAACATCAATACTTCCCCTGTACAGTATGTAAAAGGTTTGACTGTGTTACTCAAAGCAAACCCGGTGTCCAAAGATCAACATCGTTATGTGTTGAATTCTGAGAGCGCATGTCCAGTATTATAGGTCTAATGGAAATGTATTTTCATCTGCATATGAAAGCAATGGCATTATACTGAATTACCATACATTCAATTTCACTGGAAGTGCAATCAACCGTATCTTACGGAGGGGGGTTGGGAGAAATTATATCTAGCCAAAGCATCCCCATTGTGGTCCCCTTTCATAGACCTTCGCTGCCCTCTTGTGACCAATTCTTTAAAACCATGGTAACTGATAATGGCAAAGAACTGGAGTTGCTGCAGATTAGCCCAGCTGGCTAATGTGAGGTGTGAGACACAGGGCTAGGGTTGCAAAATTCTTTCCCCAAATTTCCTGGTTTTCCTGAAATCCTGATTGGAAGATTCCTACAATTAGAAGTAGATAAGCAGGAAATCCGGGAATCTTCCAACAGGGAATTCAGTACCATTGGCAGTATAATGTGTGTACCTTCACTCCCAGGTTTGACCCAGGCTCTCAGGTCCAGAGTGTAAGGACTCTGTAGCAGGGCCTGGGCAGCAGACTCCAGTCCCAGCTGCCTGGCACGACAGGCCTTGCTCAGCTTGCTGCCTTTCTTGTAGGGTGCATACTGCAGGGGTACAAGCACACATCAGAGAGAGGATATTCCATCAGGCAGTGAGTCAGTCATCACATGTTCCAGTTCAGGTCCAGATCACATACATGCACCGCCCAGTTCTGGTCAAGTAGACCTAGAGTTGAAAAACTCCCTGTAATTTACCAAAGTTGGAATTTCCTGAAATGTTGGTAATTAATAGGTAATTTTGATCAACTATGGAAAAATATTAAACATTAACAGTATTCATGAAGTTCATGGGTTATATTTAGGATAATGCTTTGCAGCTAAATAAATCAAATATGAAAACTCCAAAAAATCCTTGAAATTTTCCAGAATTCCAGTAGTTTACTGGTAAATAAAAATAAAAAACTACCGGTAACATTCCATCCCTTTGCAACCCTAAGTAGACTGCTCTCACTCACCACGTGGTCCAGTTCATCAGCGGTCCTGCAGTTCCTCAGAGCCTGTTCCAGCTCAGCAGTCAGGACTCCCTCCTTCTTAAGAGTCTGACTGATAGTCTGCGTCTTCTTCGCCAGTGCACTAGAAAGATCACAGGATCACACAGATGAAAACATGCATGGACACACATACACACCAATACAGAAACACACACACACACACACACACACACACAGAAAAACAGATGAAATACGCACAAAAAAAATATCGGCAACTATAATAATACCCAACTTGTCGGATTGGCGCCATCTAACGGAGATGATCTGTTATTGGACTGACTGGTTGTAACAGTTATTTATGCAGACATACAAATATACAGTATGCAGGGTATCAGAGGTGGAAAAAGTACCCAACTGTCATACTTGAGTAAAAGTACATTTAATACAAAATGACTCAAGTAAAAGTGAGTCACCGAATAAAATAGTACTTCAGTAAAATTCTAAAAGTATTTGGTTTTAAATATACTTGCGTATCAAAAGTAAATATAATTGCTAAAATATACTTAAGTATCAAACGTAAAAGTACAAATCTTTTCAAATTCCTTATATAAAGCAAACCAGGCCGCACCATTTTCTTGTTTTTTAAATTTACAGACAGCCAGGGGCATGCTCTGACCATCATTTACAAACAAAGCATGTGTTTATTGAGTCCACCATATCACAGGCCGTAGGGATAACCAGGGAACCATATCACCTCCACCCTACCTGACACCCTTGACCCACTCCAATTTGCTTACCGCCCAAATAGGTCCACAGACGATGCAATCTCAACCACACTGCACACTGCCCTAACCCATCTGGACAAGAGGAATACCTATGTGAGAATGCTGTTCATCGACTACAGCTCGGCATTCAACACCATAGTACCCTCCAAGCTCGTCATCAAGCTCGAGACCCTGGGTCTCGACCCCGCCCTGTGCAACTGGGTACTGGACTTCCTGACGGGCCGCCCCAGGTGGTGAGGGTAGGCAACAACATCTCCTCCCCGCTGATCCTCAACACTGGGGCCCCACAAGGGTGCGTTCTGAGCCCTCTCCTGTACTCCCTGTTCACCCACGACTGCGTGGCCATGCACGCCTCCAACTCAATCATCAAGTTTGCGGACGACACAACAGTGGTAGGCTTGATTACCAATAACGACGAGACGGCCTACAGGGAGGAGGTGAGGGCCCTCGGAGTGTGGTGTCAGGAAAATAACCTCACACTCAACGTCAACAAAACTAAGGAGATGATTGTGGACTTCAGGAAACAGCAGAGGGAACACCCCCATCCACATCGATGGAACAGTAGTGGAGAGGGTAGCAAGTTTTAAGTTCCTCGGCATACACATCACAGACAAACTGAATTGGTCCACTCACACAGACAGCATCGTGAGGAAGGCGCAGCAGCGCCTCTTCAACCTCAGGAGGCTGAAGAAATTCGGCTTGTCACCAAAAGCACTCACAAACTTCTACAGATGCACAATCGAGAGCATCCTGGCGGGCTGTATCACCGCCTGGTATGGCAACTACACCGCCCTCAACCGTAAGGCTCTCCAGAGGGTAGTGAGGTCTGCACAACGCATCACCGGGGCAAACTACCTGCCCTCCAGGACACCTACACCACCCGATGCTACAGGAAGGCCATAAAGATCATCAAGGACATCAACCACCCGAGCCACTGCCTGTTCACCCCGCTGTCATCCAGAAGGCGAGGTCAGTACAGGTGCATCAAAGCTGGGACCGAGAGACTGAAAAACAGCTTCTATCTCAAGGCCATCAGACTGTTAAACAGCCACCAGTAACATTGAGTGGCTACTGCCAACACACTGTCAATGACACTGACTCTACTCCAGCCACTTTAATCATGGGAATTGATGGGAAATGATGTAAATATATCACTAGCCACTTTTAACAATGCTACCTTATATAATGTTACTTACCCTACATTATTCATCTCATATGCATACGTAGATACTGTACTCTATATCATCGACTGCATCCTTATGTAATACATGTATCACTAGCCACTTTAACTACGCCACTTGGTTTACATACTCATCTCATATGTATATACTGTACTCGATATCATCTACTGTATCTTGCCTATGCTGCTCTGTACCATCACTCAATCATATATCCTTATGTACATATTCTTTATCCCCTTACACTGTGTATAAGACAGTAGTTTTTTTGGAATTGTTAGATTACTTGTTCGTTATTACTGCATTGTCGGAACTAGAACCACAAGCATTTCGCTACACTCGCATTAACATCTGCTAACCATGTGTATGTGACAAATAAAATTTGATTTGATTTGGATGTTCTCATGATAAGTTTGTGAATGACACCATTTTCCTGTTCTGCTAAGCATTCAAAATGTAATGAGTACTTTTGGATGTCAAGGAAAATGTATGGAGTAAAAAGTACAATATTTTCTTTAGGAATGTAGTGAAGTAAAAGTAGTCAACATTATAAATATTAAAGTACAGATACCCCTAAAAACGACTTAGCTTGTGCTTTCAAGTATTTTTACTTAAGTACTTTACACCACTGGCTACTATGAAATATTTGTTTGATTATCTTAAGTTACTTATGGTGAAGTCAAATAAACAAGTGAAATAGTATTTTCTATTCCAGTCTAATAAACTGGTATAGCACCCCACTAATAAGTTCCTCACTAGATCTCCTCCAGCACCAGCTGCACATCCCTCACGGCATCTGCGTCCATGTGGTTGATCATCTCTTTCCTGTAGCGCACTATAAAGGGAATGGTGTTCTCCTCTTTGAAGAGCTGGGAAATGTTCAAACACACCCACTGGTCCACTCCTGTCCTCTCAGACAGCAACTGACAACACACAGAGGAGAATGCTGCATCACAGAGGAATCAAAGTACCATGTGAATAATACTACATTAATGAGGAAACATACATTGATTGCAATGGTCAACTATTTTGCAGACAACTTTAGGGTGCCATTCAGTCAGACCAGCTATTTACATATTTGGTGGTTTGGCACAACAGTATAGCAACTGTTCAGTTTATTTAGGTTAGAGCTGAAAATTATGGTTTGTTGTTGAATTACGCAAAGGACTTACTTGAATAAGGTCCCAGTTCATGTTCAGGTCTTCTCCAAAGGCTCTTCCTGAGGTGGGCAGTCTGGTGGGCCTGCCCTGAGGGGCACTGCTGGTCTTCTGTCTCTTCAGAGAAGGCTCATCAAACGCGAAGTCCTCCTCAGGCTCTTCCTTCTTCCCCCCATAAGGCTGATGGCTGGAGGACGGCCCCTCAGACCACCCGCCCCCTGCTCTGGACATGTTGTTGTTGCAGGATCCATCAGGCACAATGAAGGACAGTCTCTGAAAGACATCCATTGGAGGAGTATATAAACACTTACCTGATATAACAAGCGGTGAAGTCAGTCAGTGAGGTGTCTACCATTATGTACAGCCAAATGTGTAGTAATTTCATAGAAATCATGTTGAGCAGTTCGTATTACACTGTACCTCTAAGTCCCTATACCACTGTAATAACACAAATCACTCAACTCCATTAATGCAATTGCAAAGCAAGTAATGTCTAACCAAATGAACATAATATTGTTACTGGCGTAATAAAAGCTTACTAAACAGGTGGAGAGTTTCCATGACTCTTACCTCCTTCTTGACCCTGGCTGACTGCTGTGACTCCGCTGCATCACAGATGGAGTTAGTCTGATTGACTCCTCCAGCCCCTTCCTCTAACAGAGCTTGCTGCTTTTTACCTCCTTTTGTTGCTCTGGGAACTTTAGGGGGTTTGGGTTCTTTAGGGGGTTTGGGAGCTTTAAGGGGTTTGGGAGCTTTAGGGGCTCTGGGAGCTCGGGGCTTCCTCTCCACTGGTTTGCGTGGGGCTTTGGGTTTGGATTCCTTGGGCTCTTTAGGTTTAGCCTGCCTCTTCACCACTGGTTTCTTCTCGCTTGGCTGAGCTTTCTGCTGCCTCTTGGGGGCCTTGGATTCTGGCTGCCATTCTTCAATCTCATCTTCACTCGCTGACTGAGTGTGTGGACTACTAAGGGAACAGAGGCTTGTGTTATGGAAAACTGATCAAAAGGGAAACTGTGAATACAGAAGCTTTAGAATACACACAAAACAACACAATTTTTATCAAATGAATTCCATACACGATTCCTGACTTATGTTAAAACTCACAATTCATCGGAATCTCCATCTGTTGTCTTTTCCGTGTAGACTTTAACTGTGCGAGTTCGCCGTTGCATCTGGTGAGAGATATAATCAACATTTAATTTTTTACCATTACCAAACCCACTCTTACTGTCAAATCAAACAAAGGCGTAATAGTCTAAGCCAACACTATCAATACTGCTGTGTCATATACAGTACCAGTCAAAAGTTGAAACACCTACTCATTCAAGGGTTCTTTATTTTTACTATTATCTACATTGTAGAATAACATTGAAGACATCAAAACTATGAAATAACACATATGGAATCATGTAGCAAGCAAAAAAAAGAGTTAATCAAAATTTATTTTAGATTTTTCAAAGTAGCCACCCTTTGCCTTGATGACAGTTTTGCACACTCTTGGCAATCTCTCAACCAGCTTCACTTGGAATTATTTTTCAACAGTCTTGAAGGAGTTCTCACATATAATGAGCACTTGTTGGCTGTTTTTCCTTTAGTCCCACTAAATGCAAGCCAAATGGGGTGGCATATCGCTGCAGAATGCTGTGGTAGCCATGCTGGTTAAGTGTGCCTTGAATTCTAAATAAATCACAGACAGTGTCACCAGCAAAGCACCCCCACACCATCACACCTCCTCCTCCATGCTTCATGGTGGGAACCACACATGCGGAGATCATCCGTTCACCTACTTTGCGTCTCACAAATACACGGTGGTTGGAACCAAAAATCACAGATCTCCGCCAGTCTAATGTCCATAGCTCGTGTTTCTAGGCCCAAGAAAGTCTCTTTTTATTATTGGTGTCCTTTAGTAGTGGTTTCTTTGCAGCAATTTGACCATGAAGGTCTGATTCATGCAATCTCCTCTGAACAGTCGATGTTGAGATGTGTCTGTTACTTGAACTCTGAGAAGCACTTATTTGGCCTGCAAATTCTGAGGCTGGTAACTCTAATGAACTTATCCTCTGCAGCAGAGGTAACTCTGGGTCTTCCTTTCCTGTGGCGGTCCTCATGAGAGCCAGTTTCATCATAGCGCTTGATGGTTTTTGTGACAGCACTTGAAGAAACATTAAAAGTTCTTTAAATTTCCCGGATTGACTGACCGTCATGTCTTAAAGTAACGATGGACTGCCGTTTCTCTTTGCTTATTTGAGCTGTTCTTGCCATAATATGGACTTTGTCTTTTACCAAACAGGCCTATCTTCTGTATACCACCCCTACCATGTCCCAACACAACTGATTGTCTCAAACGCATTAAGGAAAGACAATCCCCAAATGAACTTTTTCCAAGGCAAACCTGTTAATTGAAATGCATTCCAGATGACTACCTCATGAAGCTGGTTGAGAGAATACCAAGAGTGTGCAAAGCTGTCATCAAGGCAAAGGGTGGCTACATTGAAGAATCTCAAATATATCTTGATTTGTTTAACACTTTTTTTGGTTACTACATGATTCCATGTGTGTTATTTCATAGTTTTGATATCTTCACTATTATTCTACAAAGTAGAAAATAGTCAAATAAAGAAAAACCCTTAGATGAGTAGGTGTGTCCACACTTTTGACTGGGACTGTATGTAGGCTAATACACATTTAACCAGATTTTCTAAATAGCCTCTACTCCTGCCCTTGGCCTACAATAACCTCGGTAAAAAGGACTTTCAAAAGCCTACTGCCTACTGGTAGTCCTAGGCCTACTGAGATGGCTGTATTTAATAAGTACCCACACACTCTCCCCATCAGCCCTTACAGGACACTGGTAGAGGCAGGTAGAAATACCTTGACCACTCAAAACCACGCACACGTCCGCGCCTCATAGTACGTTAGAGCCCGAGAAACCGAAACAAACTAGAACAAACACACAGTAAGCACTCGAAAACAAAATACATGTACAAACTGTAGATACATAATAAACTTGAGTTACACAGATAACTGGGGAACTTGGTAGCAATATGGAGCAATGATCAGCATGTACACTATACAACACAACACCACATACTAGGACTACTTATTTTCAGGAGAGCATCAGGTGTGTGTGTATTGATTACGGAAACCAATTACCGTTTAAGTATCAAACTGCAAACGGAACGAAACGGGGAGGGACCTACCTGACGTTGTCCCATATAAACTCTCGTTTTACTTTTGGAGTGAATGGTTTCTTTTCCAAAACGTTTTGCAACAGAATCGGCGTAAAGATTACACCCCAGTTCGAAGAGGGTAGTTCCAAGCTAACGTTAGTACCCCATACGGGATACTTGAGATGTCCATACCCCCCCCCTTGGCACTAACCTTAAACCTTGCCTAACCATGTTTTACTTCAATGAGGGTTAGGGACGTACTAAGGATCTCTGATAGCACGACCGTTAAGATGGAAATGGAACGCTCTGTCTCTCTCGTGGAAACGGTTCGTCATGTCTCTAGTGTAATAGCTATGATTATAACAGTATTGGTTGCAGAGGCCTGCAGTTAAATAACTAGAAGTTGAACACGTTACCCTTCGCTGCAAAATACCCCTGGCCCAACCTCTGCTACGGCCGGGTAGCTTCGTCCCGCAACTATCCATTTAAATTACAATTTGTATTAATTTAAGCTAACGGCCGGGTAGCATCATTCATTCAAATCTGGCGCGAGTGTCACCAGAGTGATTTGTCTCCCTCGGCGTAGCTAGGCCTATAGCTACATTATGAAAACATTGGTTAGTGTTGCATTTACGATGAAAATATGTTTAGCAGTTTGTTAAACAAAAGTACAACAAGCTACTCACGTTGATAGTGTTTTTCAATTGGAAGAGCTTCTAAGCAATACAGCCATGTTGCAAAAACATCTGGCAAACGATGCTCTTGCTACTTCCGCCAACACGTGACGTGATAGGGCTCATCCAATCATAGTTTAGGATCACTTCCGTCAATCTATTTGTACAGAGGGACACTAAGTCATATCAACTCTTTACAATATACTACTTATAAAACGTATTATAGTAACTAACATTGTACGGAAATGTACTTCAGTGTATTAGTACTCACAACGAGAAAAACACCCTATGATGAAAATGGTGTGGTCTATTCTGAATCACATTTAAAGGACCAGAGTCACTTAAATTATTGGGCAACTGAGATTTTGGCAATAACAGGCAATTATTCCAAAGAATATTACTTTGAGCTACACTAAAATGCAGAATATCTCATGAGAAAAGGCAACATTTTTAGGCACCTGTTTAAGCGTATTTCAAAAAATCCTTACTATATTGACCCTATTGCCTTTTTTGCAACAGGCTACATCTGGATTAAGTGTTTGATTTATAGTTCTTCAATGGGAGAGTGGGGTAAATTGAGCCAAAGGGTTAGTTGAGCAACCACTTGTTTCTAGGAAACCATACAAAAATTAACAATGTGACCAAATATTCAGGAAGAGGTCATAATTTAATGGAGAAAGAACCACATGGAAAAAGTGGCATGCAAGTTAGGTCCAAAAAACATATTTTCATGAAGTCAAATTAATTGATTGTGTTATATGCTTCATGATGTTTGTATCTTAACTAAAGTAGATTGTTTTAATACATCAGTTGTGGTCTCTATAAGCTACAATATGGAGGTCCTAACCCAAGCATGAAAGTGTATCCTTGTATGAATGAATGGCATATACATACATATATACATACAGTGGGGCAAAAAAGTATTTAGTCAGCCACCAATTGTGCAAGTTCTCCCACTTAAAAAGATGAGAGGCCTGTAATTTTCATCATAGGTACACTTCAACTATGACAGACAAAATGAGGGGGGAATCCAGGAAATCACATTGTAGGATTTTTAATACATTTATTTGCAAATTATGGCGGAAAATAAGTATTTGGTCACCTACAAACAAGCAAGATTTCTGGCTCTCACAGACCTGTAACTTCTTTTTTAAGAGGCTCCTCTGTCCTCCACTCGTTACCTGTATTAATGGCACCTGTTTGAACTTGTTATCAGTATAAAAGACACCTGTCCACAACCTCAAAACAGTCACACTCCAAACTCCACTATGGCCAAGACCAAAGAGCTGTCAAAGGACACCAGAAACAAAATTGTAGACCTGCACCAGGCTGGGAAGACTGAATCTGCAATAGGTAAGCAGCTTGGTTTGAAGAAATCAACTGTGGGAGCAATTATTAGGAAATGGAAGACATACAAGACCACTGATAATCTCCCCCGATCTGGGGCTTCATGCAAAATTTCACCCCGTGGGGTCAAAATGATCACAAGAACGGTGAGCAAAAATCCCAGAACCACACGGGGGGACCTAGTGAATGACCTGCAGAGCGCTAGGACCAAAGTAACAAAGCCTACCATCAGCAACACACACCGCCAGGGACTCAAATCCTGCAGTGCCAGACGTGTCCCCCTGCTTAAGCCAGTACATGTCCAGGCCCATCGGAAGTTTGCTAGAGAGCATTTGGATGATCCAGAAGAATATTGGGCGAATGTCATATGGTCAGATGAAACCAAAATATCACTTTTTGGTAAAAACTCAACTCGTCGTGTTTGGAGGACAAAGAATGCTGAGTTGCATCCAAAGAACACCATACCTACTGTGAAGCATGGGGGTGGAAACATCATGCTTTGGGGCTGTTTTTCTGCAAAGGGACCAGGACCAGCAACAGTGTGTGAAAAACTTGTGAAGACTTACAGAAAACGTTTGACCTCTGTCATTGCCAAAAAAGGGTATATAACAAAGTATTGAGAAACTTTTGTTATTGACCAAATACTTATTTTCCACCATAATTTGCAAATAAATTCATTACAAATCCTACAATGTGATTTTCTGGATTTGTTTCTCATTTTGTCTGTCATAGTTGAAGTGTACCTATGATGAAAATTACAGGCCTCTCGTCTTTTTAAGTGGGAGAACTTGCACAATTGGTGGCTGACTAAATACTTTTTTGCCCCACTGTACATACATACAGTCCCAGTGAAAAATTGACACACCTCATTCAAGGGTTTTTCTTTATTTTTACTATTTTCTACATTGTAGAATAATAGTGAAGACATCACAACTATGAAATAACACATATGGAATCATGTAGTAACCCAAAAAAGTGTTAAACAAATCAAAATTGATTTTAGATTCTTCAAAGTAGCCACCCTTTGCCTTGACAGCTTTGCACACTCTTGGCAATCTCTCAACCAGCTTCATGAGGTAGTCACCTGGAATGCTTTTCCAACAGTCTTAAAGGAGTTCCCACATATGCTGAGCACTTGTTGGCTGGTACCACATTCATCTGTACAAACAATAGTACGCAAGTATAAACACCATGGGACCACGCAACCATCATACCGCTCAGGAAGGAGACACGTTCTGTCTCTTAGAGATTAACATTCTTTGGTGCGAAAAGTGCAAATCAATCCCAGAACAACAGCAAAGGACCTTGTGAAGATGCTGGAGGAAACAGTTACAAAAGTATCTATATCGACAGTAAAACGAGTCCTATATCAACAAAACTTGAAAGGCCGCTCAGCAAGGAAGAAGCCACTGCTCCAAAACTTCCATAAAAAAGCCAGACTACGGTTTGCAACTGCACATGGTGACAAAGATTGAACATTTTGGAGAAATATCCTCTGGTCTGATGAAACAAAAATAGAACGGACCATCGTTATGTTTGGAGGAAAAAGGGGGAGGCTTGCAAGCCGAAGAACAACATCCCAACCGTGAAGCACAGTGGTGGTAGCATCATTTTGTGGTGGTGCTTTGCTGCAGGAGGGACTGGTGCACTTCACAAAATAGATGGCATCATGAGGTAAGACAATTATGTGGATATATTGAACAACAACATCTCAAGACATCAGTCAGGAAGTTACAGCTTGGTCGGAAATGGGTCTTCCAAATGAACAATGACCCTAAGCATACTTCCAAAGTTGTGGCAAAATGGCTTAAGGACAACAAAGTCAAGATATTGGAGTGGCCATCACAAAGCCCTGACTTCAATCCTATAAAAAATTTGTGGGCAGAACTGAAAAAGCTTGTGCGAGCAAGGAGGCCTACAAACTTGACTCAGTTACACCAGCTCTGTCAGGAGGAATGGGCCAAAATTTACCCAACTTATTTTGGGAAGCTTGTGGAAGGCTACCCGAAACATTTGACCCAAGTTAAACAATCTAAAGGCAATGCTACCAAATACTAATTGAGTGTATGTAAACTTCTGACCCACTGAGAATGTGATGATAGAAATAAAAGCTGAAATAAATCATTCTCTCTACTAATATTCTGACATTTCACATTCTTAAAATAAAGTGGTGATCCTAACTGACCTAAGACAGGGAATTTTTACAAGGATTAAATGTCAGGAACTGTGAAAAACTGAGTTTAAATGTATTTGGCTAAGGTGTATGTAAACTTCCGACTTCAACTGTATATACACTCCTTCCCTGAAACATTAATTTCTCATCGCCTATTGAAAACTGGGCTTCCTACTTTACTCATAACATAACTGTCCTTTACTTTCGTTGAAAAATATCCCAAAACTTTGTAAGAATTTCCTTAATTCACTGTTAGGGGAAATTGTTGGAAAGTTGCACGCTCACTTTTAGTTAGGGGAGACCGGGGGAAATTGTAACAGTCTTTATATCTATTATAGACATGTTAGTACAGTAGTGAACCTATAGACCTTCAGTGTGACAGGTTAGTACAGTGGTGAACCTATAGGTCTTCAGTGTGTGACAGGTTAGTACAGTGGTGAACCTATAGGTCTTCAGTGTGACAGGTTATTACAGTGGTGAACCTATAGGTCTTCAGTGTGTGACAGGTTAGTACAGTGGTGAACATATAAGTCTTCAGTGTGTGACAGGTTAGTACAGTGGTGAACCTATAGGTCTTCAGTGTGTGACAGGTTAGTACAGTGGTGAACCTATAGGTCTTCAGTGTGTGACAGTGGTGAACCTATAGACCTTCAGTGTGACATGTTAATACAGTGGTGAACCTATAGACCTTCAGTGTGACAGATTAGTACAGTGGTGAACCTATAGGTCTTCAGTGTGTGACAGTGGTGAACCTATAGACCTTCAGTGTGACATGTTAATACAGTGGTGAACCTATAGACCTTCAGTGTGACAGGTTAGTACAGTGGTGAACCTATAGGTCTTCAGTGTGACAGGTTAGTACAGTGGTGAACCTATAGGTCTTCAGTGTGTGACAGGTTAATACAGTGGTGAACCTATAGGTCTTCAGTGTGTGACAGGTTAGTACAGTGGTGAACCTATAGGTCTTCGGTGTGTGACAGTGGTGAACATATAGGTCTTCAGTGTGACAGGTTAGTACAGTGGTGAACCTATAGGTCTTCAGTGTGTGACAGTGGTGAACCTATAGGTCTTCAGTGTGACAGGTTAGTACAGTGGTGAACCTATAGGTCTTCAGTGTGTGACAGGTTAGTACAGTGGTGAACCTATAGACCTTCAGCGTGACAGGTTAGTACAGTGGTGAACCTATAGACCTTCAGCGTGACAGGTTAGTACAGTGGTGAACCTATAGGTCTTCAGTGTGTGACAGGTCAGTACAGTGGTGAACCTATAGGTCTTCAGTGTGTGACAGTGGTGAACATATAGGTCTTCAGTGTGACAGGTTAGTACAGTGGTGAACCTATAGGTCTTCAGTGTGTGACAGTGGTGAACTTATAAGTCTTCAGTATGTGACAGGTTTGTGATTCTGAAAGGACAGCAACCATAATACCAGCGCACTCATGTAGCAGAGTGCATTTCTTGCAAAACACAAGGGCCAGTTGTGTAGTGGAGGCTATACACAGGTATACACCACACCAATTTTCCCTCCATTTTTTTCCATCACTGAGCAAATTTCAGGTCTGCCGAGCACAAACTTGAACGTTGTGAAATTCTGTGCAACTTCCAGCGAGCGTTTATTGTGAACACTGAGACTGTACCCGTTTTAAGTTACAGTTTTAACAGTGGCCAAGTAGACTACAGTGGCTATTTGATTATAATGTAGGCCTACCAGAGTGGCCTACCATCAAAATCAATGGAGAAAATGCATCCCATTACATTTTAACATGGAAATAGCTGTTCTATCATTCAGCCTACAGTAGCAGCCAACGTGTGGTGATCAATGTAGGCCTACATTCCAAGAGACTTTTGAAAAAAACATGCAGGGCTTGTCCTTCAGACAAGGTCACTGAAAATATCGTGTTTGATGCAACAACAAAAAAACACTAAAAAAAATCAAATGCATTATTATTCCCATACCATTACTACAGAGAATCAGACAAATTATGTTACCCTTTGCCTTTTGGCTACTTAGCTTATTCAAACCCGTCTCAAAATACAACACTGCCCCTTTAAGACAAAACAAAGCCCTTTACCTGACTTGCTTTTCAAATATGTCTAGAAATGTACATGTGTTGTGCTCTTGTAGGAAGCATTCACTCCCCTATGGCTGAATACAAAGTATCTATAACTGGGCTAATAACTCACTAACTAGCAAATAACTTGAACAAAATGTGCACATGTGGCTACATGCAGCTCTCGCTCTGATCTCAAAACGAGCACATCTACTCAGGGCCAGTTTAAAGTCTTCTTCTTCGATGGGGTTTAACGGCGGTTGGCATCCAATGTTAATGGTGCATTACTGCCACCAGCTGGACGGCGTACCAGTTCTGTAAATAGGGCAGATCCATGTATGGAAATTATTCATTTGCATATAGGCATACTGCAGCTCTGATTGGTTAAACTGCACCGGTCTGTAGAGTATCGGCTGAGTCGTGCATGTCAATGCAATAAAATCCTACTCTGACGCGTTCTGCCTACAAAACAATCTCTTGCATAGCTCGTTTTGTTTCGATATGCTGTATTGAAAGTGTCTAATATTGCGTTGAAAAGATCACAATTGCCACAGTAAAGGGAAATGTTGATAGTGTTAACAGGGAAAACCCCAGAACAGTGGTCACCAACCGTTTCTGAGTCAAAATGTAAGCCTAGATTTTTTTTAACATTACTTAAAAACCGTAAGCCTATGCAACATTAACCAATTAAAAACAGTACTGTAGCAGTGAGGTCTGAGCAGTAAGCTATAGGCCCAATACATTATCACGGCATATTGGCTTTGCTTGAATTGCCCTGCCAGTGTACTGATGTTCTGGACATTTGTTATTAATTATATATAAAAATAAGGTAGGCTATATGATCAAACTGGTAATAAATCCGTTGTTGTATTACTTGTGAAGCACCTCTGCGTCATCATACATTTAAATAGTTGTATTTTACTGGGATGATGGTGCCTGCATCTGTGGTCAGTCTCAGCAAATGGAGAGAGCAGCAGACTGAGGGTCCACCTCTCAACATCCCTCCGCTCTCCCGTTCCCCCACTGACACTGACCAAAAATGGACACCGTCCTTCAGCTGATTTTTATTTAACTAGGCAAGCCAGTTAAGAACAAATTCTTATTTATAATGAACGCCTGCCTACCAAAAGGAAAAAGGCCTCCTGCGGGGATGGGGCTGGGATTAAAATGAAAATTAAAATATAGGACAAAACACACATCACGATAAGAGAGACACCACAACACTACAAAAAGAGAGACCTAAGACAACAACATAGCATTGCAGCAACGCATGAAAACATAGCAACACAACATGATAGCAACACAACATGGCAGCAGCACAAAACATGGTACAAACATTATTGGCCACAGACAACAGCACAAAGGGCAAGAAGGTAGAGACAACAATACATCACACGAAGCAGCCACAACTGTCAGTAAGCGTGTCCATGATTGAGTCTTTGAATGAAGAGATGGAGATAAAAACGGTCCAGTTAGAGTGTTTGTTGCAGCTCGTTCCAGTCGCTAGCTGATTGCGAACTCGAGTCGCACTGCATTATTTATGCTGCACAAATTCATGTTGTTACTCCTATGAACTCAGAGAAAGTAAAATATTCCTCGATATTAAAAAAGACCCAAGCCACTAATAATAACAGCGTAAGTCTATAGATACACTTTCCTAATCATTCATTACTGCTGCAGTGCTTGTTGTAGCGCTGAGTGGAAATTGGAAGAACGCACATTTTACAGTTCATAAAATGTTGACAGTGTTGGGTAAGAAATTAAACATGAACTCAATCCTACAAGCAGCACCTCTTTGCTCTTTTAGTTGACAGTCTCTCTCTAGTCATGGTTTTAATTCTCCCAGTATTAACTTTGCTATAGCTTTCTTTTATGACTGCTACCTTACTGTAGACACGATCATTTGAGCCATCCGATATATACCATCAGTAGCCCTATAGTGCACTTGATTTGCTCTCTGGGCCCACCGGGAAGGCAGAGATCATACCTTCAGACACATGAAAAGGTTCAAAATGGCAACAGTTTGCCTTCTCGTCAAGCAGGGCAGCTGAATCGGGTGCACCTACCGTCAACAGCCTAAGACAAATCAAAAAATGGCAAATCAAAAAATCTAATCTAATTTTATTGGTAACATACAAATGGTTAGCAGATGTAGGGAAATGCTTGTGCTTCAAGTTCCGACAGTGCAGTAATATCTAACAAGTAAAATAACAATTCCACAAGTAATCTAACAATTCCCTTTTTTTTTTTAAACAACTACCTAATACAAACAAATCTAAAGGGATGGAATAAGAATATGTACATATAAATATACGGATGAGCGATGACCGAGCGGCATAGGCAAGATGCAATAGATGGTATACGATACAGTATATAGATATGAGATGATTAATGTAAGATATGTAAACATTAAAGTGACATTGTTTAAATTGACTAGTGAGTCTCTATGTAGGCAGCAGCCTCTCTTGAGTTAGTGATTGCTGTTTAGCAGTCTGATGGCCTTGAGATAGAAGCTGTTTTTCAGTCTCTCGGTCCCAGCTTTGATGCACCTGTACTGACCTCACCTTCTGGATGGTAGGGGGTGAACAGACAGTGGCTCGGGTGGTTATTGTCCTTGATGATCTTTTTGGCCTTCCTGTGACATCGGGTGTCCTGGAGGGCAGGTAGTTTGCCCCTGGTGATGCGTTGTGCAGACCGCACCACCCTCTGGAGAGCCTTGAGGGAGGTGCGGTAGCCGTACCAGGCGGTGCTACAGCCCGACAGGAAGCTCTGATTGTGTATCTGTAAAGGTTTGTCAGGGTTTTAGGTGGCAAGCCAAATTTCTTCAGCCTCCTGAGGTTTCACCTGTGGACCATTTCAGTTTGTCTGTGATGTGTACGCCGAGAAATTTAAAACGTTCCACCTTCTCCACTACTGTCCCTTCAATGTGGATTGCGGGGTGCTCCCTCTGTTTCCTGAAGTCCGCGATCATCTCTTTTTTTAAACTTTTCTTTTTTTACCCTTTTTTCTCCCCAATTTCATGGTATCCAATTGTGCGTCGCCCCATGGTCCTCCCGGTCACGGTCGGCTGCGACAGAGCCCGGGCTCGTACCCAGAGTCTCTGGTGGCACAGCTAGCACTGCAATGCAATGCCTTAGACCACTGCGCCACCTGGGAGGCCCCTCCTTTGTTTTGTTGACGTTGAGTAAGAGGTTGTTTTCCTGACACCACACTTCGATTCTCGTCGTTGTTGGTAATCACGCCCACTACTATTGTGTCGTCTGCAAACTTGATGATTGAGTTGGAGGCGTGCATGACCACGCAGTCATGGGTGAACAGGGAGTACAGGAGGAGGCTGAACACGCATCTTTGTGGAGCCCCAGTGTTGAGGGTCAGTGAAGTGGAGATGTTGTTCCTACCTTAACCACCTGCGGGCGCCCCGTCAGAAAGTCCAGGACCCAATTGCATACGGTGGGGTTGAAACCCAGGGCCTCCAGCTTAACGATAAGATGGTGTTGAATGCTGAGCTGTAGTCAGTGAACAGCATTCTTAACTAGGTGTTCCTCTTGTCCAGATGGGATAGGGCAGTATGCAGTGTGATGGTGATTGCATCGTCTGTGGACCTTTTAGGGAGGTATGCAAACTGAAATGAGCCTAGGGTGGCAGGTAAGGTGTAGGTGATATGATCCTTGACTAGTCTCTAAAAGCACTTCATGATGACAGAAGTGAGTGCTACGGGGCGATAGTCATTTAGTTCAGTTATCTTTGCCTTCTTGGGTACAAGCTTTATCATTGGGTTTTTTACAGAAATGTTTGGCGATCCACTAGGGATGCCTTGGAGATTGACCGGTTGGTTGGTGACCACTGCTCTAGAAAGTTGAGTGAAGTTATATCTCCTGAGCTGATATTTCGTCTGTGTTGCAGTCCTGGGGAGCTGCGCCGGCGGCACGCAGTTTAGACGGAACATTGCACCAGACCATATACCCACTACCCTCAGTCTGCTTGATGTGTATCAAAGTAGTGTAGTGGAGGTATACAATTCATCAATTATGTAGTTACGGGTTAGGTCGTCATTGTTCATAATCATTTGTTCTTAACTGACTTGCCTAAAATAATAACACACATAGCCTAGTTTCATCTGAAGGCAGCAAGAGCATGCAGCTCTCATGGTTGTGGCATGGAGCAGCTCACAGAAGAACGGTAGGGTAGCAGGTAGGAAAGACGTTTCAACTGATGATACAGTGTCTTTGGAAAGGATTCAGACCCCTTGACTTTTCCACATTTTGTTAGGTTACAGCCTTATTCTAAAATTGAATAAATCGTTTTCCCCTCATCAATCTGAACACAATACCCCATAATGACAAAGCAAAAACAAGTTTTTTGAAATTTTAGCAAATTTATAAAACTAGTATTCAGTATTCAAAAGTATTCAGACCCTTTGTATTCAGACCTACTTTGTTGAAGCACCTTTGGCAGAGATTACAGCCTTGAGTCTTCTTGGGTATGATGGTACAAGCTTGGCACACCTGTATTTAGGGAATTTCTTCCATTCTTCTCTGCAGATCCTCTCAAGAGGAGAGCCGCACACTCTAGGTGCTCAGATGCAAAAATATTTATGTCCAACGTTTTGACAGACAAGCTGTCTTCATCAGGTTATAATGACAAACACTGCGGGATGACTCATTTATATAGTGTCAAAAGACACACAGATGTCTGTAATCATGGCCTGGGTGTGGCCTGATAACATTGGTTAATTCTCATATATTAAAATAGCATACAAAAAAAGATGAGGTGAACCTTAGCCCAAGTCTGAGGTCCTGAGAGCGCTGGAGCAAGTTTTCATCAAGGGTCTCTCTGTACTTTGCTTGGTTAATCTTTTCCTCGATCCTGACTAGTCTCCCAGTCCCTGCTGCTGAAAAAACCCTGCTCTGCATGATGCTGCCACCACCATGCTTCACCGTAGGGATGGTTCCAGGCCAAAGAGTTCCATCTTGGTTTCATCAGACCAGAGAATCTTGTTTCTCATGGTCTGACATTCCTTTAGGTGCCATTTGGCAACTCTAAGCGGGCTACCATGTGTCTTTTACTGAGGAGTGGCTTCTGTCTGGCCATTCTACCATAAAGGCCTAATTGGTGGAGTGCTGCAGAGATGGTTGTCCTTCTGGAATGTTCTTCCATCTCCACAGAGGAACTCTGGAGCTCTGTCAGAGTGACCATCGGGTTTTTGGTCACCTCCCTGACTACAGCCATTCTCCCCCTATTGCTCAGTTTGGCCAGGCGGCCAGCTCTAGGCAGAGTCTTGGTGGTTCCAAATTTCTTCCATTTAAGAATGATGGAGGCCACTGTGTTCTTGGGGACCTTCAATGCTCCAGACATTTTTTGGTACCCTTTCCCAGATCTGTGCCTCAACACAATCCTGTCTCAGAGTTCAATGGACAATTCCTTCGACCTCGTGGCTTGGTATTTGCTCTGGCATGCACTGTCAACTGTGGGACCTTTTTCTATAGACAGGTGTGTGCCTTCCCAATAATGTCCAATCAATTGAATTTACCACAGGTGGACTCCAATCAAGTTGTAGAAACATCTCAAGGATGATCGTTGGAAACAGGATGCACCTGAACTCAATTTCGAGTCTCATAGCAAAGGGTCTGAATTCTTATGTAAATAAGGTATGCTAAAAAACTGTTTTCGTTTCGTTGTGATGGTGTACTGTATGTAGACTGATGAGGAAAAACATGAATGTAATCCATCTTAGAACAAGGCTGTAATGTAACAAAATGTGGAAAAAATGAATGGGTCTGAATACTTTCCTGATTACACTGTCTAGGCATCTGTTGTTCTCTGAGTTTGTGTGCTGTTACAATATTGATATGGTCAAGCCTAGTTGTCATAGTGAATTCAATGTTCCACTATTCTTGCATTGGCCTAACTGTGCAGACACCTCATTCCTTCCACATGGTGGAGCCATACACTAAAAAATGAAACCCCAGCTTGCACTGCAAATGCAGCCTAAATGTGGTGCATTTGTAAGCAGACAGACGTGCAACACTGAAGGGAATTTCCACACAAACCTCAGTGATATGTGGTTGCAAACTTTGCCTGGTCTGTATCAACCATAGCACCACATTGCTTTTTTACATTGCTTTTCTTGTGTCAAGGTCGATAAATTAGACGTTTGATGTTATAGGCCAGACAATAGGGATGCACTGCTGGGTCAAACACGCTTTATTTATGGATACATTTAAATGTAGATATTAGGAAAATGTGGTCTCTCTTCACATTTTATGGGTTATTAATCAGGTAACAAAGAAATCCAGAATAATTAAATTTCCTATGGTTTACCCAATGCTAAAACCGTGTGTATTGTCATTCATGTAATCTTTTGATCATCATAATCATCCGCAACGATATGGTTTTGAAATATAGATCAAGTATTGTTGTTATAGCTATGGGTGCATTTCAGGTGCAACGGTCAGTTTTATATCAAGTAGGCTAAAATAATCATATGTTGCAAATTCCAGACATACCGAACCACCCCGATGATCCACCCCTTTTCCATGTATGTATTTTATGCAATAGTCCCTGTTTATAACAGTATTTATAACCCCATCCGCGATGAGCCTCCCCGATATGTTCCCGAAATGGAATGAGTAGGCCTACTCCATAAAATAATATCCCACTGTCTATCACTTGAACACTTGGGAAGCGCCTATGTCCTGACAGCTTGGTCGGCTCGCCTACACTGACTGTTGCGTCGCACTCCCCCATCTGGCATAGACAAGACGCGGCGCGCCGAGAAACTGACGTGTTTTGCGCATTTCCTGCAGCAGCGTTTAGACGGTCGGGGGGGAGAAGAGGTAGGTCTGCAGGAAACCAAGAACAGCAACGGCGAGAGAACATCCTGGGAGGATAAGGAGCGAACAGAAACCAAGAAAACCACAACCTAGAGTCGACCTGCAACTATACATTGCTTGAGCTATTCACAAGTCGAGTAGCCTGTTTGGGAAACATCCCAAATGCACTGCAAGGAGGGCAGGAGTCGCCCTATCTTCCAACAGTGGAATACGAGTGTTTCCAGAGCCTAGTGGAGTTGCAGAGGATAGATATCTTTGATAGATTTTGCTCTGTCGGGTTGCGGTTTGGGTAGGCTGTTGATATCCCAACTGCTGCATGGTCATATTTTTCCTGCGTATACGCTTCTCAAAACGTGTATTAATTATATTCAAAAGAAAGGCTTTGTCTGGTTAAAACCCAAATGTGGATTATCATTGTGAAAACCGAAACTGTTAAAGGGCAAAAACAAGAACATTTACTGTCTCTGGACTGTTTCAAAACGACTGATAAGCATCCGATTGGTACGTGTGTGATAGAGTGACACGGGACGGCATTTTCCCCTTATATTCAAGTCACAACCTCTTTGAAAAACCATTCAGTCCGTGGTCTTATTTTGAGGATTCAAACGCTACATAAAACTAGGCTAAATTATTTATGACCCGTTGAAGTGGCTGGGTTAAAGGAATATATTGTAAACAACCATTCTTGTTCCAAAGCCCATTGAAGAGGATTACATCACCGCAATGGTGGTTTTCAATGGGTTATTGAAGATCAAGATTTGTGAGGCGTTGGACTTGAAACCGACGGCTTGGTCTCTCAGGCATGCGGTTGGCCCAAAAACCCAGACTTTTCTCCTAGACACCTACATCGCACTAAACGTGGATGACTCGCGTGTGGGCCAAACCTCCACCAAACAGAAAACCAACAGCCCTGCGTGGAACGACGAGTTCGTTACGGAGGTGCATGACGGAAGGAAAATCGAACTGTCGGTGTTTCACGACGCGCCAATTGGATATGACGATTTCGTGGCTAACTGCATCATACAGTTTGAAGATATATTGCAGAATGGCAGTAAGCACTACGAGGAATGGGTAGGCTATGTCCCGTTATTATTTGGTGCTCCTTGCACATAGTGCCTTTTTACCAAATTGTTTTCACCTCACCCTCAGCATCCTGATGCCTTTACGATTAGAATAAATTATACAAAGTCTCCATTATTATTTGGCAAAACAGTCTAGACCTATAAATAATGTTACTTTATCATCATCAACACCATCCTCACAAAACCCCCTGGCTGGCATCCACCGTTAGTTTCCTGGCGCTTTGATACTTCTCTAGGCCACCGGTAACATGCGCATATAACCCTGTTTCGTAGGAACGGTGCAGAGGACTGCGCTTACAAGCAGGTCATAAATATTCCTATCAGCTGCGATGTAGGCCTGCATTCTGAGAAAAGCAACGTTTCCATGTCAAAAGCAACAGTGCGTTAAAATCCAATGTGGGATGACAAGGCCAGTCAGCTATGGGTCTTACTGACAGAGCTGCTTCTGAGCCCGTAACATAACTTGCTATTGATTGGTCATTTGCCTGTCTTGGAAACCATGATGCCCTTGAGATGGACACAGAGAAGAAAATGTACACAGAGAAGTCTCTCTTTCACAGCCTTCCAGTTAAATACTGGAATCATGAGGTTTCCTTAAGGCCATATGCTCTCTTATAAGATAAGCAGCTGCAGACTCATTTGAGAAGACATGCAGCATATTAGGCTACACCTAATGAAGAGTTATGCACATGTGATTTCTCTAAATCTTCAATTGTCCACCAAATGAGATTATCAATGCTATGTCCAACACACAATACATGCTGACATGTTTCTTGGATTATGAGGAGACTTTAACTTGGATCATGTGACATAGATTGGATCATGTGATCAACGTAGGCACAACTTCCTCAGGATTTTCACTATAGGAGAGTGTGTGAGGTTCACTGAGGAGAAATGGGTTATGATTTTAGGAAATCTGTATATCCCTACAGGTTCCAGGCCCGGCCAAGGACATGCAAATATCAGCATCTGTCCTGACTACCACATTTCACATACACTGCCCAACATAACATAAACATCATAAATCCACTAAAACATAGTGAAGAAATATGTAATTACAGTATTAGATTGAACTGCATGTGTTCAGTGCCCAGTTGACCACATACAGAAGAACTAAAGAGCTGTTCATATTAGGTCAATAAAAACAATGCTGATTGTACTAACATAGACAGGAACAAAAGCTTCAAATAATAAAATCATCTATTCTCATTGCTGATAATCAGTGGTAAGATGGGTAACATGGACATATTATTATAAAGGGTATATTCACAGTAATATTGGGACTATTCATTGTCTTGTAGGCAATTATGTTCCTCAGGATGCCACCCAAATATATCATAACACTTTCCCTGTGAGGGAGGAACCTTTTCGTAAATACTGGGTGGCTTTGCTCCTCTTGTGAGTAGTGTTTCCTTTCATGGTGAACCACTGACCCAGAACTAGAACGGCAAAACAACAACAAAAGGCGCAGGGCAGCACTCTGAAGCTGTTCTCCTGGCCTCGGCGTGGCAGGTGGATCGGTGTGCTCTGTTCTCTACTGACAGACAGCCTCCACATACAGTACAGGCTGAAGAGGAATCTCTTGTCTCTGTTGTCAAGTTTATTTGTCATATGTACACAGTACAATGAAATGCTTACTTGCAGGTTCACTCTTGACAGTTTGTCTGAGGCAGGCGGGAGTTTGGATAATTGATTAGACTCTATCAGGTCCATTATGGATTGGAGGAGGTACAGTAAAACTGTTTTTGGACGGGCCTGGGAGGCTCATGGCAATAAGGGTTCTGTCTGTGTTTGGCTTGTCAGGCGGGGAATGTTCTTTGCTCACATTGATGGACCAGGCTATGTCATCTGCTCGCATGTCTGGCTGAGGAGGCTGTGCTTGGCTCATAGGGCTAAAGGCGCTCTGTGCTCGGCTGGATGGAAGGGTCCCTACTAAGTAGTTTGTAGATCTCCTTCCTGGTTGCAACATGTCTGTTTAGTGGTGTTGGTGCTGAGAATTGGGTATGGATTCTAGATGGAGACTGTTTTCCTATTCTGACCTAAACAGCATTGCTCTCTGCGTCCTTTCTTTCCATCTCTCTTTGCTCCTTCTGCATGTACAGCTCCCGTGCACTTACTTTCACTTTTACCACTCCTTTAATCTTTTACCTTTTCATTTAATTCTTTCTGAGGTCATGTCTCCATGACCTCAGAAAGAAGCCCCTCTCTCTCTCTCTCTGTCTGTCTCTCCCTCTCTCTCTCTCGCGGGCTCTCTCGCTCTCCCAAATTCAGATTGCTTTATTGGCATGAAATACAATTTGTAGATATTGCCAAAGCAGTATAGTGGTACAGCATTTCAGTAAATACAGTACAATGCAATGAGGATAATGTCATACAGTTAATATCAGTAGTAATAATAATAGTACATACAATCATGTATACAGGTACAACACTACAGCTGTTGTATTCTGTAATCTTCGGTTGAAATATAAAAATATATATTTTTTAAAATAATAGCTAATGTACATGGATGATGGTTACACTATGTATTATTTATTTTATTTTTTATTTAACCTTTATTTAACTAGGCAACTCAGTTAAGAACAAATTGTTATTTACAATGACCTTTTACCAAAAGGCAAAAGGCCTCCTGCGGGGACTGAGGCCTGGGATTTAAAAAATAATAATAAATACAATATAAATATAGAACAAAACACACATCACAACAAGAGAGACAACACAACACTACATAAAGAGAGACCTTAAAAAAAACATAGTGAGGCAGCAACACATGTCAACACAGCATGGTAGCAACACAACATAACAACAGCATGGTAGCAGCACAACATGGTACAAACATTATTGGGCACAGACAACAGCACAAAGGGCAAGAAGGTAGAGACAACAATACATCACATAAAGCAGCCAGAACTGTCAGTCAGAGTGTCCATGATTGAGTCTTTGAAGTAATGTAATTAAAGTAAAGTAAAGTAAAGTAATGAAGAGTAATGACCAAGTTGTATACAATGTACATACTTCAGGGAATTAATGGTCATGGGATGTCCCTCAGGCTATAATATAAATATCTGGCAGTAATATTTGCGCTTTCTTTCACATCCAGAATAATTACCAGCTTTATGTCATTAGTAAATGCATAGAAGTTGGGAATTGAGATCAATAAAATAAAATTGTATTTGTCACGTGCCGAATACAAGAGGTGTAGTAGTCCTTACCGTGAAATGCTTAATTCCAAGCCCTTAACCAACAATGCAGTTTTAAGAAAAATAAGAGTTAAGAACATCAGGACAACAGTTTTCAGGTGTGCTAACATAATTGCAAAATGTTTTTCTAATGATCAATTAGCCTTTTAAAATGATCAACTTGTATTAGCTAACACAACGTCCCATTGGAACACAGGAGTGATGGTTGCTGATAATGGGCCTCTGTACGCCTATTTTGATATTCCATAAAAAAATTAGCCATTTCCAGCTACAATAGTCATTTACAACCTTAACAATGTCTACACCGTATTTCTGATCAATTTGATGTAATTTTAATGGACAAAAAATGTGCTTTTCTTTCAAAAACAAGTACATTTCAAAGTGATCCCAAACTTTTGAACAGTAGTGCACATGTAGGTAGGAGTAAATTGACTATGCATAGATAGTAACAGCAAGTAGCAGCAGCATAAAAAAGAGGGGGTCACTGCAAATAGTCCGGATAGCCATTTGATTACCTGTTCAGCAGTCTTACGGTTTGGGGGTAGAAGCTGTTAAGAAGCCTTTTGGACCTAGACTTGGAGCTCCGGTACTGCTTGCTGTGCGGTAGCAGAGAGAACAGTCTATGACTAGGGTGGCTGGAGTCTTTGGCAGTTTTTATGGCCTTCCTCAGATATTGCCTGGTATAGGGTTCCCGAGTGGCGCAGCGGTCTAAGGCACTGCATCTCAGTGTTAGGGGCCTTTATCACTACAGACCCTGGTTCGATTCTAGGCTGTATCACAACCAGCCATGATTGGGAGTCCCATAGGGTGGCACACAATTGGCCCAGCGTCGACCGGGTTAGGGTTTGACCGGGGAAGGCCGTTATTGTAAATAAGAATTTGTTCTTAACTGACTTGCCTAGTTAAATTTAAAAAATAATAGAGGTCCTGGGTGGCAGGAAGCTTGGCCCCAGTTATGTACTGGGCCTTAAGCACTACCCTCTGTAGCGCATTGCGGTCGAAGGCTGAGCAGATGCAACCAGTCAGGATGCTCTTGATGGTGCAGCTGTAGAACTATTTGAGGACCCATGCCAAATATTTTCAGTCTACTGATGGGGAATAGGTGTTGTCGTGCCTTCTTCACAACTGTCTTGGTGTGTTTGGACCATGATAGTTTGTTGGTGATGTGGACACCAAGGAACTGGAAGCTCTCAACCTGCTCCACTACAACCCGTCGATAAGAATGGGGGCGTGCTTGGCACTCCTTTTCCTGTAGTCCACGCCCCTCCTCCTTTTGTTGCCTACCCTTACCACCTGGGGGCAGCTCTTCAGGAAGTCCAGGATTCAGGTGCAGAGGGAAGGGTTTAGTCCCAGGGTCCTTAGCTTTGTGATGAGCTTTAATTAAGGGCACTATGGTGTTGAACACTGAGCTGTAGTCAATTCTCACGTAGGTGTTCCTTTTGTCCCGGTGGGAAAGGGCAGTGTGGAGTGCAATAGAGATTGTGTCGTCTGTGGATCTGTTGGGGCGGTATGCAAATTGGAGTGGGTCTAGGGTTTCTGGGATAATGGTGTTGATGTGAATACACGTCCTGGTAATCCGTAAGGGCCCTGTGGCCTTGTGACCCGTTTAAAGGTCTTACTCACATCGGCTAAAGCAAGCACAATCACACAGTCATCCGGAACAGCTGGTGCTCTCATGCATGCTTCAGTGTTGCTTGCCTTGAAGCACGAATAGAAGTAATTTAGCTCATATGGTAGGCTCGTGTCACTGGGCAGCTCGCGACTAGGCTTCCCTTTGTAGTCCGTAATAGTTTGCAAGCCTTGCCACATCTGACGAGCGTCGGAGCCGGTGTAATCGGATTCAATCTCAGTCCTGTATTGATGCTTTGCCTGTTTGATGGTTCTCCAGAGGGCATAGCGGTCGACTAAAAATCTAATATGATTTTTCAACGCCGATACCGATTATTGGAGGACCGAAAAAGCTGATACCGATTAATCGGACGATTATTTCTTTATTTCTTTATTTGTAATAATGACAATTACAACAATTCTGAATTAACACTCATTTCGAAAAACAAAACGTTTATTCTTTCAGTGAAATACGGAATCGTTCCGTATTTAATCTAACGGGTGGCATCCCTAAGTCTAAATATTGCTGTTACATTGTACAACCTTCAATGTTATGTCATAATTATGTAAAATTCTGGCAAATTAATTACAGTCTTTGTTAGGAATGAAATGGTCTTCACACAGTTTGCAATGAGCCAGGCGGCCCAAACTGCTGCATATACCCTGACTCTGCTTGCACGGAACGCAAGAGAAGTGACACAATTTCCCTAGTTAAAAGAAATTCATGTTAGCAGGCAATATTAACTAAATATGCAGGTTTAAAAATATATATTTGTGAATTGATTTTAAAGAAAGACGTTGATGTTTATGGTTAGGTACACATTGGTGCAACGACAGTGCTTTTTTCGCAATTGCAATAGGCTGTGATTCGATGATAAATTAACAGGCACTGCATCGATTATATGCAACCCAGGACAAGCTAGATAAACTAGTAATATCATCAACCATGTGTAGTTAACTAGTGATTATGTTAAGATTGATTGTTTTTTATTAGATAAGTTTAATGCTAGCTAGCAACTTACCTTGGCTTCTTTCTGCGCTCACATAACATGTAGTCAGCCTGCCATGCAGTCTCCATGTGGAGTGCAATGTAATCGGCCACAATCGGTGTCCAAAAATGCAGATTACCGATTGTTATGAAAACTTGAAATCGCCCCTAATTAATCGGCCATTCTGATTAATCGGTCAACCTCTAATTTCTTATAAGTGTTCGGGTTAGAGTCCCGCTCCTTGAAGCAACAGCTTTTTTACCCTTTAGCTCAGTGCGGATGTTGCTTGTAATCCATGGCTTCTGGTTGGGATATGTACGTACGATCAATGTAGGGACGACGTCATCGATGCACTTATTGATGAACCCGGTGACTGATGTGGTATACTCCTCAATGCCATTGGATGAGTCCCGAAACATATTCCAGTCTGTGCTAGCAAAACAGTCCTGTAGCTTAGCATCTACGTCATCTGACCACTTTCGTATTGAGTGAGTCACTGGTACTTCCTGCTTTAGATATTTATTTTAAAAAGATTGTGTTATTTGGAAGTATTTCTCACAGTAGAGGAAGAAGTACATCTCTGTGTTTACTTCCCCTGTCGTGCGTGACCACATAGACGCTCCTTTTTGGATGGCCATGTCGTTTTTGTGTCTCTCTTTTTCTATAGCTAGTTGGTTGTCACTGAACCTGTATTTGATCAGGATCTGTCTCTGTATTTCTGACAGAGCAGAGATATTTTAATTCCTGAAACAATTTGATTGATTTCCCTGTGTGTTTAGATATTAAGGTTGTTTAGTGTTTTTAACAGCTGAAAAAGGGGACTCTTTTCAAGGTTCAGCTCATGGGTTTTCAATGCTTTGAATTGTAAGGATGTTTTGGGGCAATATGGTGCTAAAACAAATGGGTTCTTTTTTATATTAAATTAAAGGGAATCTTCCGAGTTCCACTTTGCATGCATTATTTGGTACTTTCTTTGGGATATTTAGGATAATTCTGCATGTAGATTTTCTATAGAGTTTTTCTTCCAATTCTTATCATCGTAATTACAGATTGGGCCCCAATCCTCGCTTCCTGTCACGTCCTGACCATAGAAAGCTTTTATTTTCTATGATGGAGTAGGTCAGGGCGTGACTGGGGGGGGGGTGTTCTAGTTTATTATTTCTATGTGTAGTCTAGTTTTTGTATTTCTATGTTGGCCTGGTATGGTTCCCAATCAGAGGCAGCTGTCTATCGTTGTCTCTGATTGGGGATCATATTTAGGTAGCCTTTCCCACCTGTTGTTTGTGGGATCTTGTTTTTGTTTTGTTGCTTTTGAGCCCTACAAGGCTGTACATTCGTTTGTTTGTTTCGCTTTATTGTTTTGTTACTGGTTCACATTTAAATAAAATATGATGAACCCAAATCACGCTAAAATATGATGAACCCTTGGTCTACCCATTTTGATGAGCGTTACACTTCCATACAGTGCAATTGGTAAAATTACAATATTGAATATTTTACGTTAGATTTGGATAGGAATATTTACTTTTGAGAATGTTCTTTTTATGAAGTAAAATGTTTTGCGGACTTTTTCTTTGAGTGCATTCACTGCCAGACCAAATCGACCTGAAGCACTGATATTTAGTCCCAGGTAGTTCAACCATGTTATTTCCTCATTTAAAGGAGTGTCTGCTGTATTCCCAAATAATGTGCAGTTGTTCCTGTAGACCTTGCTCTGTTGGTGACAGTAAGACAAGGTAATCTGCGTAGAGCAGAAATCTAGGCTCCTCATCTTTGAGGGTGAATCTAGGGGCTGCAGATCGGTCCAACATCACTGCTAGTTCGTTGATGTAGATGTTGAACAGGGTTGAACTTAAACTGCACCCTTGTCGCACCCCTCGCCCTTGTGCAAAAAAATGTGTTCTTTTATTGTTCAGTTTAATACTAAACTCAGCAAAAAAAGAAACATCCTCTCACTGTCAACTGCGTTTATTTTCAGCAAACTCAACATTTGTAAATATTTGTATGAACATAAGAAGGTTCAACAACTGAGGCGTAAACTGAACAAGTTCTCCATACATGTGACTAACAGAAATTGAATAATGTGTCCCTGAACAAAGAGGGAGTCAATATCAAAAGTAATAGTCAGTATTTGGTGTGGCCACCAGCTGCATTAAGTACTGCAGTGCATCTCCTCATGGACTGCACCAGATTTGCCAGTTCTTGCTGTGAGATGTTACCCCACTCTTCCACCAAGGCACCTGCAATTTCCCATACATTTCTGGGGGGAATGGCCCTAGCCCTCACCCTCCGATCCGATTTAAAGTAAGGTCTTCCGATGCTATTCATCCAGAGAGTTTCAAAATCCTCTTTCAATTTCTTCCATCTTAGGTTTTGTTTTTGTGTCAATGTTTCACAATTGTGTTGAGGAATGTGTCTATCCTATGGTTGGTGATATTTTCTATTTGTTAAAGAGTAAATGTTTTCCTTGTGAGATTACATTCAGCATCAAACCAATTCTCTTTTTGAGGTTTCGAAATAAAAACTGTTTTCTCATTTGAATACATTTTCTTTTGTGGCTGCTTTATGATAGATATAATTAAATTTATTCGCCGCCAAATTTAAGTCAGGAAGGTTTGGGCTGAATGCCCTTAAAAGGTCATTTCTGCGCAGTGCAATGCTGTGTTGAAGTGTGTCGTGCTGTCAGGCACCCATCTTTATGTTTTATTTAGATTAATCAGTGTACAGGGCTCTGTTTGTGTGGTCTTTGGGTGGAGAAGTCTTTTTAAAAATATATTAATCTGGCAGTGGTTAGACAATGGTGGCTGTGATCTGACAATCAATGCACTAATAGGGGGAGGGGGGTCCAAGTCTGAGATTGCATAGTCGACAACAATGGTCCCAAGAGCTGAGCAGTAGGTGAACCTTCCCAAAGTATTCCCTGTAATCCTGCAATTAAGAAAATACAAGCCTAAGGTTTGAGAGAGATGCAGAAACTCCTTTCCATTTTTGTTCACTACCTGGCCAGGTGCGGGTGTTTTTTCCAGCAGTTGATGTAACTGAGGATATAGAGTATCATCTCTCTCTCTCTCTCTCTCTCTCTCTCTCTCTCTCTCTCTCGCTCTCTCTCTCTCTCTCTCTCTCTCTCTCTCTCTCTCTCTCTCTCTCTCTCTCTCTCTCTCGCTCTCTCTCGCTCTCTCTCTCTCTCTCTCTCTCTCTCGCTCTCTCTCTCTTTCAAAACAATCTGAATCAACTCACTGATAAGAAATCCATATGAATTTATATTGGAAATATAGTGTAGTGCCATGGATGGAGGTCTGACACATGGGTGTCAGATGTTGTTGTACTGTGGGTGAATGTGTTGAGTCATCAGGATTACGGAGCTCCCCATTGGCTGGCTGTCCCTCTGTGATGGGTGTGGCCTCTGGGGGACAGATGTGCTCATGTGGGTTCCATGACTAATGGCGAAACAGCAAGGCATTTAGAGGCCTTGCCAACGATGACTCCTTGAAAAATCTGTCTGGACTTGTGCATTGTGGGAAAGTGTAGACGCGCAGGTATATGCATGCACAAACAGCACTCTCTCTCTCTCTCTCTCTCTCTCTCTCTCTCTCTCTCTCGCACACACACACTTTCTGAGGAACACACATACTGACTCAAACATTACTTTCTGTTAAAACTGGTTATTAAGGAGGCTTTAGCGGGAAGTTTGTATAATATGACTCTGATTGTAGACTATCTATGACCAAGATACGTGTATTTGAGCTAATATATTCCATACAGTTTTAGTCCACAATAGGTAGTGTCCCTGGAACTGACCATGTATATACAGTAGTTTGATTACTTTCTCCTGTGTTTTTGTTTTACTTGACTTAGTACTACTAATATTGATTGCTGCAGTATCTGAATGAGCCAGAAAGGCAATTCAATGTACCTGTCTGTGCAAGTGACAATAAAAATGTGAAACTTGAAACATCTTCATTTGTTTCAGTCAAGGCAGTTACTCAAACAGGGTTGGTACTAGTAAGAGTGAAGCGTGAGATTGTCCGGCTGTGTAAACTTTAGTGGTTTAGTATGCTGGGGGTGGGGTGAAACAGTAAGGGGTGGGCCTGGCAAGGCCTCTTTGTCTGGGCCCCTCCTTTGTCTGACTTATCCCCAGACAGCAGTTGCCTCTGCCCCTCCTGTCTCTATGTTAGCCCCAGGCTTTTGAGCCTCTCTCTGCTTCTCTGCCTCTCCTGTCTCTAAGCTAGTCCCAGGCTTCGTAGCCTCTCTCTGCCTCCCCTGTCTCTAAGCTTGTCCCAGGCTTCGTAGCCTCTCTCTGCCTCTCTGCCTCTCCCAAAGCCAACACATACTGGATTTGTTGGGCTGTCACAGTTACTCTAAAGTCACAAACTTTATGATATAATATTTCTATTGTGAAAAGTCACACATATTCACATTGCATGAGCAGTCAGTGAGCAATGTGACTATTGTCCTTTTTTTCAAGAGGCAATATTGTGGCAAAAAATATCTTACACAAAACGCAGCCAGCTTGCTTCACCTACTTCCACGAGACGTAGATTGAATCAGACTTAACTCCAGTGAGTGTGTGTAACAGTGTCACGCCCTGGTCAAAGTATTTTGTGTTTATCTTTATGTATTTGGTCAGGCCAGGGTGTGGCATGGGGTTTTTGTAATTGTGGTGTGTTTGTCTTGGGGTTTTGGTGGTGGTATTGGGATTGTAGCTTAGTGGGTTGTCTAGCAAGGTCTATGGCTGTCTGGAGTGGTTCTCAATCAGAGGCAGGTGCTTATCGTTGTCTCTGATTGGGAACCATATTTAGGCAGCCATATTCTTGAGTTTGTCGTGGGTGATTGTCCTTAGTGTCCTATGTGTACTCGTTGTTAGTTTGCACCAGATAGGCTGTTTCGGTTTCGTTTATTGTTTTTTGTAAGTTCGTGTTTTTTTTGTTATATTAAACATGGATCGCAATCGACACGCTGCAGTTTGGTCCGACTCTCTTTCATCACCACTAGAAAACCGTTACAGAATCACCCACCACCAACGGACCAAGCGGCGTGTCAACAGGCAGGAGCAGCCGAAAAAGGAGATGCTCACCAAGGATTTCTGGTCATGGGAGGAGATCTTCGACGGGAGAGGACCCTGGGCTAAACCAGGGGAGTGTAGCCGCCCAAAGGAGCAACAGGAGAAGAGGCAACAGAGGCAGCAGCAGCAGGAGCAGCAGCAGCTACAGTGGGAGAGGTTGCACCACCTGGAGTTATGGACATGGGAGGAGGAATTGGACGGTAAAGGACCCTGGAATGAGCCTGGAGATTATTGTCGCCCCAAAGCCGAGCTGGAGGCAGCAAAAGCAGAGAGGCGGCATTATGAGGAGCTAGCACGGCAGAGCGGATGGAAGCCCGAGAGTCAGCCCCAAAAATTTCTTGGGGGGCTTACAGGGAGTATGGCTATGCCAGGTAGGAGACCTGCGCAAACTCCCTGTGCTTACCGGGGGCTGGAGAGACCGGGCAGGCACCGTGTTATGCTGTGGAGCGCACGGTGTCTCCAGTGCGGGTGCACAGCCCGGTTCGGTATATTCCAGCTCCTCGTATCGGCCGGGCTAGAGTGGGCATCGAGCCAGGTAAGGTTGGGCAGGCTCGGTGCTCAAGAGCTCCAGTGCGCCTGCACGGTCCGGTCTATCCAGTACCACCTCCACACCCCAGCCCTCCGGTAGCAGCTCCCCGCACCAGGCTTCCTGTGCGTGTCCTCGATCCAGTACCACCAGTTCCAGCACCACGCACCAGGCCTTCAGTGTGCCTCGCCTGTTCAGCGCAGCCAGCGCTTTTCTCCTCTCCTGCGCTGCTGGAGTCTCCCGCCTGTTTAACGCAGCCAGAGCCTTCCTCCTCTACAGCGCTGCCGGAGCCTCCCGCCTGTTCAGCGCAGCCAGAGCCTTTCTCCTCTACAGCGCTGCCGGAGCCTCCCGCCTGTTCAGCGCAGCCAGAGCCTTCCTCCGACACAGCGCTGCAGGAGTCTCCCGCCTGTTCAGCGCAGCCAGAGCTGCCAGTCTGCATGAAGCAGCCAGAGCTGTCAGTCTGCATGGAGCAGTCAGAGCTGTCAGTCTGCATGGAGCAGTCAGAGCTGTCAGTCTGCATGGAGCAGTCAGAGCTGTCAGTCTGCATGGAGCAGTCAGAGCTGTCAGTCTGCATGGAGCAGCCAGAGCTGTCAGTCTACATGAAGCAGCCCGAGCTGCCAGTCTGCATGAAGCAGCCAGTCTACATGGAGCAGCCAGAGCTGTCAGTCTACATGAAGCAGCCCGAGCTGCCAGTCTGCATGAAGCAGCCAGTCTACATGGAGCAGCCAGAGCTGTCAGTCCGCATGGAGCAGCCAGAGCTGTCAGTCCGCATGGAGCAGCCAGAGCTGTCAGTCTGCATGGAGCAGCCAGAGCTGTCAGTCCGCATGGAGCAGCCAGAGCTGTCAGTCTACAGGAAGCAGCCCGAGCTGCCAGTCTGCATGAAGCAGCCAGTCTACATAGAGCAGCCAGAGCTGCCAGTCTGCATGAAGCAGCCAGAGCTGTCAGTCTGCATGGAGCAGTCAGAGCTGTCAGTCTGCATGGAGGAGCCAGAGCTGTCAGTCTACATGAAGCAGCCCGAGCTGCCAGTCTGCATGAAGCAGTCAGTCTACATGGAGCAGCCAGAGCTGTCAGTCCGCATGGAGCAGCCAGAGCTGTCAGTCTACATGAAGCAGCCCGAGCTGCCAGTCTGCATGAAGCAGCCAGTCTACATGGAGCAGCCAGAGCTGTCAGTCTGCATGAAGCAGCCAGAGCTGTCAGTCTGCATGGAGCAGCCAGTCTGCATGGAGCAGCCAGTCTGCACGGAGCTGTCAGTCTGCACGGAGCTGTCAGTCTGCACGGAGCTGTCAGTCTGTAAGGAGCTGCCAGTCTGCAAGGAGCTGCCAGTCTGCAAGGAGCTGCCAGTCAGCACGGAGCCGCCAGAGCGGTCAGTCTGTAAGAAGCCGCCAGAGCTGTCAGCCTATATGGAGCAGCTAGTGCCGCCAGTCTGCCCAGCGCCGCCAGTGCCCCCAGTCTGCCCAGCATCGCCAGTCTGCCCAGCGCCATCAGTCTGCCCAGCATCGCCAGTCTGCCCAGCATCGCCAGTCTGCCCAGCATCGCCAGTCTGCCCAGCATCGCCAGTCTGCCCAGCACCGCCAGTCTGCCCAGCGTCGTCAGTCTGCCCAGCGTCGTCAGTCTGCCCAGCACCGCCAGTCTGCCCAGCGTCGCCAGTCTGCCAGACTCTTCCAGATCTGCCAGTCAGCCAGACTCTTCCAGATCTGCCAGTCAACCAGACTCTTCCAGATCTGCCAGTCAACCAGACTCTTCCAGATCTGCCAGTCAACCAGACTCTTCCAGATCTGCCAGTCAACCAGACTCTTCCAGATCTGCCAGTCAACCAGACTCTTCCAGATCTGCCAGTCAACCAGACTCTTCCAGATCTGCCAGTCAGCCAGGATCTGCCAGTCAGCCAGGATCTGCTGAAACCACCAGCCAGCCAGGAGCTGGTAGATCTATCTACCTGCCTGAGCTTCCTCTCACTCCTGAGCTTCCTCTCACTCCTGAGCTTCCTCTCACTCCTGAGCTTCCTCTCACTCCTGAGCTTCCTCTCACTCCTGAGCTTTCTCTCACTCCTGAGCTTTCTCTCACTCCTGAGCTTTCTCTCACTCCCGAGCTTCCCCTCAGTCCCGAGCTGCCTCGGTCCCGAGCTGTCCTTCAGTCCCGATCTGTTCCTCAGTCCAGTGGGGTTCTGGGTGAGGACTACTAGGCCATGGTCGGCGGCGAGGGTGGACTATCCAGGGACGAAGGGAGAGGGGACTAAGACATTAAAGGAGTGGGGTCCACGTCCCGCGCCGGAGCCGCCACCATGGACAGACGCCCACCCGGACCCTCCCTATTGTTTTGAGGTGCGTTCGGGAGTCCGCACCTTAGGGGGTTCTGTCACGCCCTGGTCAAAGTATTTTGTGTTTATCTTTATGTATTTGGTCAGGCCAGGGTGTGGCATGGGGTTTTTGTAATTGTGGTGTGTTTGTCTTGGGGTTTTGGTGGTGGTATTGGGATTGTAGCTTAGTGGGTTGTCTAGCAAGGTCTATGGCTGTCTGGAGTGGTTCTCAATCAGAGGCAGGTGCTTATCGTTGTCTCTGATTGGGAACCATATTTAGGCAGCCATATTCTTTGAGTTTGTCGTGGGTGATTGTCCTTAGTGTCCTATGTGTACTCGTTGTTAGTTTGCACCAGATAGGCTGTTTCGGTTTCGTTTATTGTTTTTTGTAAGTTCGTGTTTTTTTGTTATATTAAACATGGATCGCAATCGACACGCTGCAGTTTGGTCCGACTCTCTTTCATCACCACTAGAAAACCGTTACAAACAGAGTGTGAAAGAGAGAGAGACAGAAACAGAGCGAGAGAGAATGTGTGTGTGTATGTGTGTCTTTGTGAGAGCATGTGTGACGGAGCGAGAGAGACCTCTCTCTGAACTTCTGGTGGGATTCCATCCTTACTGGTCTATAGTAGAGGCGGATAAGGATTCCAAATTGTGTTTGGGTTGGTCTGGTCTGGTAACACGATACTTCCTCTCCACAAGCCATCAAACCATGATTCAGTACTACTCTTACAGCTATATTGACACTTATTTCCATCCCACACAAAAAATAGCTTGAGAGACTGTGGAAATTGAAAAACCTGGATTTCAAAGTATGCAGGTTTGCCGCCAACAACACAAGAGAATGGCTGGGTTGGCTAACTGTAGGAGCTGTTATTTTCCTCTTCAGGGTGAACGTTAAAGTTGCTTAGATCCTGGCAGGCTGATTATGGAGCTCAACAACGTAAAACAAAAACAATCAAACCCGTCTGAACCTGTCGTCCCAATTGTGTGGTGCCGACTCACTCAGCAGCGTAGATGGTGTGTGTGCAACACTCTTGAGTCATGCACTGCAATGTGTTCCCTAGAAAAGCTCCATGCCCTAAAGGTAGGAGAAGCACAAATTGCCCTAACTTGCAGTGCCCTAACCTTCTTCATGTACTACTTGTTATTACACATGAAATGGGAAATGTGGTCTTGTACTGTTGAGTATTTGTCAGAATTTAACCATTTACCTGGGTTTAGGAAATGTCTTGTTTTTTTTACAATACAATTTCCTTCTATTCCCTTCCTGCCTTCCTTGATCTCCCTCTCTCTCTCTCATCTCTGCATTGCCATTACTGTGGAAAGATCTGCTGTAATTGTGTGTGATGGATTGTGTGTGCAGGCCCTGCTGTGTGTTGTTCAGCAGCAGCAGTGATGACAGTAGAAGCAGCACTCGTTTTGAACAGGGAGTTAATCCCTGAAATATGTCAGCACTCAGCTCCATCGTGGGCATACCAGGAGCATTCAACCACTCTAACCTCTCTGACTGTGTCCTCCCCCAGTCCTAACCCCTAGCCCTAACCTCAAAGAAAGGGAAAAACTGACTCGAGATCATCGTTTAGAAGTCATTTCATCTCACCAACTCAATGACCACACACTGTGTCTGGGGGACTGTTAAAATAGGTGAACAGAACTGCATTCCCATGGGGAGGGAACTAAAAAACATATGAGTGAGTGGGGAAGGTTAACACAGGTTACAGGGGAGGTTTAGATGAGTGTTGAGAAGGTTTGTGCATGATAACAGCCCAGATGACCAGGAAAGTCAACACATAGGCTATTCCACCAGAGTTGGGGTCAATTAGTCATCGAGAACAATATAAAGTCAGTCATTCATTTTCAGCCCAAAGTACAAATCATATTTCACAAACACAGACATTTTCACATAGGTGTGCTAAGCACCACACATAATTTACTGTATGTCAATGACTCTGACAACAAGCACTCCAGTGACATGATACATCACAATACATTAGCCCTGGGAAGGGTTGGTAGCTTTAGCAGACAATCCTCCCTTACTTGCTGTGAAATTCATCTTCATCAGGTGGCCTAGTGGTTAGAATGTTGTGCCTGTAACTGAAAGGTTGGTGGATTGAATCCCCAAACTGACAAGGTAAAAATCTGTCTTTATGCCCCTGAACAAGGAAATTAGCCCACTGTTCCCTGGTAGGCTGTCATTATAAATACAAATGTGTTCTTAACTGACAAATAAATTTAAGAAATAAAAAATCCTGATGTAACCTCACTGTTCCAGCCATTTGCAGATGTTTTACAGGTTGACAGGTAGCCTAGCGGTTAGAACATTGGGCCAGTAGCCAAAAGGTTGCAGGTTCAAATATCCAAGCTGCAAAAGTGTAAACTCTGTCCAGGTGCCCTTAGCAAACCACTTAAACCTAATTTGCTCCAGGGGTGCAGTACTATTATTGCTGACCCTGTAAAGCAACAAATTTCACCCATATATGACATGATTATTCTTATATTTTTGGGACTGTCCAGTAGATGGACATGTTAAGTAAGGTCACACTAGTTCTTCCTTTCATAGACGCTGGGAGACCAGCGGTGGACAGCCTTAGAGATCAGCTTCACTGTAGGGAGTCTGTGTGTAGGACTCAGGTGTCAGGAGTCATTGCCTGGTCACATCACCACTACACTCAAACCTGCACACACACACACACACACAAACACACTAGCATAGACACACACAACACACAAATTCACACACAAACTGACACCACACAAATCCACACAAACACACACATACACACACATCAGCCCCCCCTGCCTCCTTGCCGCTGCCCACACTCTCACTCTCATAATTCCATTTAATCTCTCTCTATCCCTTGCTATCTCTCTCTCTTTCTCTATCCCTCTCCATCTCTCTTTCTCTATCCCCCGCTATCTCGTCAAGCCATGCTGTATATCTTCTCCTCTGCAACGATCTCTCGCTCACCCACTCTCTCCTGGTCTCTCTCTATCTCGCCTCTCGCACACGCGTTCTCTTAACTGGACCAAGTTTAAGTGAATGTATGGTGGGTCACCATATACTGTACTCAGATGCAAAGACAAATTGTAATACTGATACCTGGTGGACGGCACAGAACGTGTGTTTCTACCTACGTATCTATTATTGTTGTTTCCTGGTTAATGTGCCAACTGGTCAACCCTACAGTAGCTATTTGTTTGGTGGGCTCGTACAGTATGTGATTGATGCCAGTAACAAAGAGGTTGCTTTGTACTGAAGGAGATGTATTTTTTTCTGTTTGACTGTAACATTATGTTTCATGAGCTGAAATTAAAGTTCCCAGAAATGTTCCAAGTGCACAAAAAGCGTATTTCTCTCAAATTGTGTGCACAAATTTGTTAACATCCCTGTAGGTAAGCATTTTATCATTTGTCAAGATCATCCATCCATCTGACAGGTGTGGCATATCAAAATGCTGATTAAACAGCACGATCATGACACAGATGCACCTTGCACTGGGGACAATAAAAGGCCACTCTAAAATGTGCAGTTTTGTCACACAACACAATTTCACAGTTGTCTGAAGTTTTTAGAAAGCATTTTATTGGTATTTCTGTCTATAATAAAGCCTTTTTGTGCAGAAAAATTCATTCTGATTGGCTGGCCTGGCTCCCAAGTGGGTGGGCCAATGCCCTCCCATGTCTGCAGCCCTGCCCAGTCATGTGAAATTTATTTTAATTGACTGATTTCCTTATATGAACTGTAACTCTGCAAAATCTTTGAAATTGTTGCATGTTGCGTTTATATTTTTGTTCAGTATAGTTGTATTGTGCCTCGGTGGTTGTGTGGTGAGCAGGCGATGGTTATTGGGCTAACAGGATCACTTTGTGTAGTGTTCTTACCAGGTTCTTCACCCCCAGCCTGTAATGATGCCTGTATCTGGGGCACCCCTCCCAGCCCTCTCTCACCACGAGACACCCCGCTCCCATACCGCAGGCAAACCTTGGCCCATTCTTCCACCTTGACACTGCTCCCGAGGATACTAACAGTCATGTGAACAACACTCACAGAGAAAAGGTGCTTGGTGCAATACGTTTCTAGATAGAGTATTTGTGGGGCCATTTAGAGTAGGTTAATATACAGTAGCATTCATAGGTTCATTATTGACATAGGATAGTATGTTACCCTTACTCACTGGTCCAAACCCATTGGGGGGTGCTACACTCTCAGAACAAAACGGTTCCAAAAGGGTTCTTCGGCTGTCCCAATAGAAGAACCACTTTTGGTTCCAGATAGAACTCTTTTTGATTCCAGGTAGAACCCTTTTGGGTCCCATGTAGAACCTATGGAAAGGGTTATACATGGACCCCAAAAGAGTTCTACCTGGAACCTAAAAAGGTTATTCGAAGGGTTCTCCTATGGGGACAGTCGAGAACCTTTTTAGTTTTTTTCTAAGAGTGTAGTGTCATGCATAGAGAATGGTGTGAATGAGTTTGCATGGATCGTTTTGTGGTTACGGTGTGGTTTAGGGTAGAGGTCGACCGATTATGATTTTTTTTCAACGCCGATACCGATTATTGTCGGTCCAAAAAAGCCGATACCGATTAATCGGCTGATTTAAAATAAAATAACAGATTGTAATGATGACAATTACAACAATACTGAATGAACACTTATTTTAACTTAATATAATACATCAATAAAATCTATTTAGCCTCAAGTAAATAATGAAACATGTTCAATTTGGTTTAAATAATGCAAAAACAAAGTGTTGGAGAAGAAAGTAAAAGTGCAATATGTGCTATGTAAGAAAGCTAACGTTTCAGTTCACTGCTCAGAACATGAGAACATATGAAAGCTGGTGGTTCCTTTTAACATGAGTCAAATCAAATGAATCAAATCAAATGTATTTGTCACATACACATGGTTAGCAGATGTTAATGCGAGTGTAGCGAAATGCTTGTGCTTCTAGTTCCGACAATGCAGTAATAACCAACGAGTAATCTAACCTAACAATTCCAAAACTACTACCTTATACACACAAGTGTAAAGGGATGAAGAATATGTACATAAAGATATGAATGAGTGAATGAGTCTTCAATATTCCCAGGTAAGAAGTTTTAGGTTGTAGTTATTATAGGAATTATAGGACTATTTCCCTCTCTACCATTTCTATTTCATATACCTTTGACTATTTGATGTTCTAATAGGCACTTTAGTATTGCCAGTGAAACAGCATAGCTTCCGTCCCTCTAGTTAGCGCGTGCTAACTAGCTAGCCATTTCACTTCGGTTACACCAGCCTCATCTCGGGAGTTGATAGGCAGGAAGTCATAAACAGCGCAATGCTTGACGCACAACGAAGAGCAGCTGGCAAAACGCACGAAAGTGCTGTTTGAATGAATGTTTACGCGCCTGCTTCTGCCTATCACCGCTCAGTCAGATACTTGTATGCTTGTATGCTCAGTCAGATTATATGCAACGCAGGACACGCTAGATAATATCTAGTAATATCATCAACCATGTGTAGTTAACTAGTGATTATGATTGATTGTTTTTTATAAGATAAGTTTAATGCTAGCTGGCAACTTACCTTGGCTTACTGCATTCGCGTAACAGGCAGTCTCCTTGTGGAGTGCAACGAGAGAGAGGCAGGTCGTTATTGCGTTGGACTAGTTAACTGTAAGGTTGCAAGATTGGATTCCCGACCTGACAAGGTGAAAATCTGTCGTTCTGCCCCTGAACGAGGCAGTTAACCCAGTTAATGTGTTCTTAACTGACTTGCCCAGTTAAATAAAGGTATAAAAATGTAAAAAAATCGGCAAATTGGCGCCCCAAAATACCGATTTCCGATTGTTCTGAAAACTTGAAATCGGCCCAAATTAATCGGCCATTCCGATTAATCGGTCGACCTCTAGTTTAGGGTGTTGCCACTTGTGGTGTAGAGTAGACTGACAGATAGGTCAGAGTAGTTGAGTTGAGCTCAGCGGTGTGACTGGCGAGTTGTTTGGGAGCTATATTGTATGTTACAGTCAGCTAGTGTCAAAAGTGACAGGACCCTTTCTCATTTTTGACCCTGTTTCCCAGTGGGACGCTGTAGAGGAGCGGACAGCAGTGTCCTCTCTGTGGCCTGGCGGAAACTGGCTGGGGGCTGCAACTAAAAATACCAGCGGTGCGTTTGAGTCACACGGTAGGCTCCACTTCCTGTTTTCACTCTCCAAGTTTACTTCCCAGAGAGAGAGAGTGCGGAGAGAAAAAATTGGAAGAGGTAGGAAGGGAGAAAGGGAGAGAGATGGAGCAGAGAGAGGGACAGTCAGCTATACTTGTTGCTTGTGTTATAGTCCTCTAAAGTTTTCTTCTCCTCTACAAACCTTTAGTGAAACTAGTTAAAGGCTTTCTGGAATCCCACGATAAATGGGATGAAAGGATGACTTGCAGTTTGGCAATATTATGAAAAACACCAAAAAACACTCCCTGTCTCTTTGCCCTATCGTACTCCTGGCACGCACTACATGTTAGATAGAATAGCAGACAGAGAGAGGCATGGAGATAGAAAATCCTTTCCCATTAATTGAATGGAACCTTTTACGAGATTTTTTGAGATTTGATTGATTTCAAAACAACAACAGACACCTAATGTATTTGTGCATTTGCGCCTGATTTCATATCACTCAGTACACGTGTTTTGACATCATTTTCCCAGATGGTCCTGGGGAAAAGGTTTGCCTCCTAAACGTGCTGACATGGACCTCAGTAGAGCAGGATGCTCTATTGTTTACCTGGCATGTTTTGTTAAGTTCCTCAAACAACAGAAGATGACAGGAAGTCAGATGAATGAACAAAAAATGGACAAGTGAGGTGGTAGAGTAGAGATGGACACCTGCGAGACAAATATCTGCAGCCTTTAAATAACTTTAAAACCAACCAACTAACCAACTTCTGTAGGCTACCACTGTGAGTTCATGGACTGGGAATGTGTTACACAATATAAAGCCTATTCTTGTTCCAGCTCTTTCAACAGCCCACTCCAAAGTCCACTCTCAGCTCCTATAGTCATCTCTCACAATCTCCATGCTCCTTGTTTCTGGTCCACGCCACATTGGCTTAAAAAAAGAAACTCTGCATCCTCACAAACAGGAAGTGGGGAGAGAAACCCCCCCCTCCCCATCTTCTCGGCACAGGAAGTTGTGAAGTGTGGATCCCCTGAGAGGGAGCAAGCCCTGGGGAAGAAATGCTGAATTCCAAATCAACCCCAGCCCCCCTACTCCCTAGTCATATCTGAGAGGATTAAATAGTGGGAAGACTAGGAAGTAGAGCTTTTGATTTTGAGTTCAGTAAAAGAGGACAAGTGTACGGCTGCTGTGAGGATGGAAGGCAGGGCCTGCCTCTGTTTTATGATTGGCAGATATACAGTATCAGTGTATCTGAGGACATGAGCCGGGCCTTTGCTAACACTGCCTCCTGATTGGCTAATATAATATTTCTGGAGCATACCAGGTCAGGGCAGCATTTTGGTCTTGTGACAGGCAGATGGCATAGTATTGAAAAGATGTAGAGAAGGTGGTGGGGGACATACAGTTGTTAGGGGTGATGGTAGGTCACCTGATGATACAGTACCTTAGGACCCTGAGGACACATGAACTCCTGTTTGCTTGTGGTACATGTGATAGCAGCCCCTCCAACACACATTCTGTATACTTGTTCACATAGAAACAAACACACATCAAAACATAAGAACAGAGATACAGTGTTCTCCACTTAGGTCCTCTCATCTCTCTTTAACACACACAGTACACACACAGTATGTATTCCTCTGTGGTGGAATGTGACTGTGTGTGTGTGTCGGGAACACTCTCAACTGTCAGCCTGTGATTATGTCTTATTCAAATGTAGCCGTTGGTTATTAACCCTTGTCACTGTTGTAAACTTTCCTAATGTACTTAGAGGGAGTCCCATTTATGTTTAGGATACATTTTATGAGTCTATTTTAATGTGGTCTGATATCCTTCGTTTAGAAACTAGATCAAACACATTGCTGACATAGATGTCTAGGTTGAAAGAGCATATTCAATGGAAATGAGAAGTCCTGTCTATTACCATAGCATCATCAGACATGTCACTCATAGATTTTCAGTCTTCATGGTGGAGTGTGAATTGTGCCAGAAAAGTGTCCTTGTATTTGGCCAGTAGAAGACAGGTTTGGCTGTGGGCCATTTGGGAGAGTAATGGATGTCAAGCTGACCTTTGACCTTTCAGCAGGTGTGACCTGTCTCCATCAGATCAGCTCACTCTGCTGCACCAGATAGAACCCCTCCGGCTAGCTCTGTCCACAATGCTAGGGTGGGCTGGAAGAGTAACTAATGTTAGAAAGATGTGGGAGTTGATAGTGATGGGGGGGAAAAATCAATACACATACATAGCACAATAATATTTTGGAGGATATTACTGTATAGCAATACTTTGACTTTTGTTTGTTGCTAGTTAGCAGGTTTTAGTGCAGGTACAGTTGGCTATACCTGCACCAAAACTGTATTTCTCATCCTATAGCTTGTTCTCCATCTTATTTTTGAATTGTGAGCCAACATGTTTTCAGAATTTTATCCATGACTGATCAAAAATAATTTTCTCATGCTCTCATCTCTCTCTGCAGCAGACATGCATGTATAGTGAACAATATGTTTGGAACATCAAATCGCAATAAAATTGCAGTATCGAATCACAATACACATAGAATTGTGAGAATGGTGAGCACCTGGCAATTCCCAGCCCTAGGAGTTGACCCAGAATAAGACTGTAAAAGTACAATGTCAGATGAGTTTATGGAGGGATTTGTGTGTGTGTGTGTGTGTGTGTGTGTGTGCTTACGGAGGTATGTGTGTGTGTGTGTGTGCTTACGGAGGTATGTGTGTGTGTGTGTGTCTGTATCAGGGTTTCCATTAGGAAAATGTTTCACCAGACAACGTGACCGGGAAGATTTTCATTTACCGGACATTTGAGAAAATGACTGGACACATAAGCATTAGGTGTGTAACCCATTAGGGCATCCACCCACTGTGTACAGAATGACAGAAATCACATTGAGATTACGGTAATCTGTTTTAACAAAACAACTGTTGTAATGAAGCAGGCAATAAAACAACATTTTCAAACATTTGCAAAAATGCAATTCAAGGGAAAAAGGGAAAACACCATTTTAAACAGTGAATCAGATGCTAGCAGTATATGACAGAGATGAACATCTCAGTTAGAAATTTAGAAACAGGCCGAATCTAAAGATGCAACAACTATCATGGGTTGGTAATATGACTAAGATTGTGCATTTGGCTTCTGGACAAGGGAAGGAAGTTGATATGAAAACCAATAGAACAGGAGAGAAATGGTAAATGAGGAAGTCTTTCATAGGCAGCGCGTGTGGTAAAAGTCCTAGCTGTTTATCGACTTGCGGCTGTCAGTGAAAAGCATCTAAAATATGTGTGAAGATAATGTGTCTTGAGTATCATTTCAAATGTTGAGACAAGAAGAAGGGGAGGGGTGTGTGGCGAAGATGGCCTATAGGTGCGTCGATCTCCAGAATCCACTCAGCTGTCTCCTTCCAATTCATGCGCATTCATTGTTTCATGTGAATTGTTTGCCCTTTGATTGTTTATTTCTATCAATTCCCAATTACATAGGTCACCAATAGTAATTGTACCGCTAATCCCTATCATTTGGTTACATACATTACTGTTCAAAAGTTTGGGGTCACTTTGAAATGTCCTTGTTTTTGAAAGAAAAGCACATTTTTGGTACATTAAAATAACATCAAATTGATCAGAAATACAGTGTAGACATTGTTAATGTTGTAAATGACTATTGTAGCTGAAAACAGCAGATTTTTTATGGAATATCTACATCGGCGTACAAAGCCCCATTATCAGCAACCATCACTCTTGTGTTCCAATGGCACGTTGTGTTAGCTAATCCAAGTTTATCATTTTAAAAGGCTAATTGATCATTAGAAAACCCTATTATGTTAGCACAGTTGAAAACGGACTTAAGAAGCAATAAAACTGGCCTTCGGACTAGTTGAGTATCTGGAGCCTCAGCATTTGTGAGTTCGATTACAGGCTCAAAATGGCCAGAAACAAAGAACTTTCTTCTGAAACTCGTCAGTCTATTCTTGCTCTGTGAAATTAAGGCTATTCCATGAGAGAAATTGCCAAGAAACTGAAGATCTGGTACAACGCTGTGTACTACTCCCTTCACAGAACAGCACAAACTGGTTCTAACCAGAATATAAAGAGGTGGGAGGGAGGTGAGTGGGAGGCCCCGGTGCACACCTGAGCAAGAGGACATTAGAGTGTCTAGTTTGAGAAACAAACGCCTCACAAGTCCTCAACTGGCAGCTTCCTTAAATAGTACCCGCAAAACACCAGTTTCAACATCAACAGTGAAGCGGCAACTCCGGGATGCGGCAAGTAGCCTAGTGGTTTGAGCATTGGACTAATAACCAAAAAGTTGCAAGATCGAATCCCCGAGCTGACAAGGTAAAAACATGTTGTTCTGCCCCTGAACAAGGCAGTTAACCCACTGCTCCTAGGCGTAATTGAAAATAAGAGTTTGTTCTTAACTGACTTGCCTAGTTAAATAAAGGTAAAATAAAACTAGTCTAAAGAAGGACAATTTTATTGCTTCTTTAATCTGTACAGTTTTCAGTTGTGCTAACATAATTGCAAAAGGGTTTTCTAATGATCAATTAGCCTTTTAAAATGATAAACTTGGATTAGCTAACACAACGTGCCATTGGAACACAAGAGTGATGGTTGCTGATAATGGGGCTTTGTACGCCGATGTAGATATTCCATAAAAAAATCTGCTGTTTTCAGCTACAATAGTCATTTACAACATTAACAATGTCTACACTGTATTTCTGATCAATTTGATGTAATTTTAAAGGACAAAAAATGCTTTTCTTTCAAAAACAAGGACATTTCTAAGTGACCCCAAACTTTTGAACGGTAGTGTACACTTGTGTTAATGCATTTGTATTTGGTCTACAGTCATTTAGCGTTCTCATTCTCGGAGTGGAAACGTAGATTGCAGAGTTCACAACCTGCTACACACAAGTTTTGGTTTATTTCATAACCATCATTTACGAGTTGTCCATTTTTTCATTGTCTTTTGTTTGGAGTGCCCCGTGTGAGTAATGAGCTTTGTCAGGTTTCTCTGTCTTGTTAATGACGAGGGGGTGCGTAAGCCTGAGCACACATAAGAAGTAGCCTACCTGGCCTGCTGCACGCTAGTGCCCATTTGCTGATGTTTGATTTCTGATTAGTCACGACGTCCACCACTAATAAACTGAGCTTCTCAGTCATCTTCTCTTCACCTCACACAGTAAGTCAACGAAGTCTGTTTTTTTAACATCCTTTGCGAATTACAGCCTAATAGTTCCTCACAGTAGGCCTAGAAAAATCTTTCTAACTTTCACCCTCTCGATAATCACCAAGCCTCAGTGTGAAAGAGAAAAATATTATTTATATGATCAAAAACTGGAGTGGGAAACTCTGAGGGCCTGGAATAGGCTAGTTGATACAATGTTGCACTTCACTAGTGATAGCTCAAGTCAAGACAAATAGAAAGGGAGGCAGACAGAATGAGTAGAGAGATGAATGTGATTGAAAGAACCAGAATATATTTTCTGCTGTTTTTATTTGTTGGCTTTATGTATTTTTACTTAGTTGACAATGGAAGTTGTAGGCCATTTGATCATTTTAATTACGTTTTTATGATTAACCACGTGACAATGATTTTGAGAAACGAAAACAGTATTATTGAAATGAATGCACATATAAAAATCAGAACTGACACGCAGATTGGTGGAAATGGTAGGATACATTGTATGCTTCCCCAAACTTGAAACTCATGCGCCGCCTATGAAGTCTTAAGGTAAGACATGCCTCATAATATGAAATAAAACATTCAGGTTTCAAACAATTAGGTTTGTTTTAAAATGCATATGTCCTCCAACTCACATTGTCAAGTGGTGGGTGACGCGCTGACAGTCTGTTGTTTTTTCTACCGGTCAATTTGGCCTGCAACAATTTTATTTATCAGTTTTTCATTTTTTGGGGTGGCCAAAAGACAGCAATTACCGGCTAACGGAAACCCTGGTCTGTATGGTAATTGTCATGGTTGGAGGAAGTTGTGATGGCAGATGGATGTGGGTGGCTCATACCACTCTCCTCCTTTCACGCTGAGGATAGGAAGATGATGGATGGAGGAATAGAGAGAGATGGAGAGAGAGAGACTGAGGTATGTGTGGGAGTGGATAACCTTAGAGGAAGGCTTCATATGATAACATTCTCTAAAATAAATTCTGACATACGTGTATATCTGGAATATCTGTCTGTATGATAAAAGCACTTAGCAGTTTCTAGTCATACACACACTGTATAATGCAGATACATTCCTGTGCTGGACGTACAGATTTGGCTAATGTGTGTGTTGTGTGTGAATCTTGGCAATGGCATTCATGTCTTGTGTGAATGGTCAGTGCTGTGCTGAGGAAACAGTGATGACAGATGGGAGTGGGAGGACTACCTCTCACTCAGAGAGAGAAAGAGAGTGGAAAGGAGGGATTGGGGAACAGTGTGAAAGGACAGAGATGGAGAGAGCGGGAGGAGAGAGAGGGAAGAGAGAGCGAGAAAGAGATTAAGAGAAGGAGGAAAGGATGGATTGTAGAACAGAATGAGACGTCAGTGAGAGAGAGGAGAAAGGACAGAGAGAGTCCATGCACTCTTTGATCCACTGTATCATGGAATCTGTTCCAGGTTCCCAGGTCTCACACTAACGAGAAACTCTAATTAGCCAAACAGCTTAATGGACAGGCCTGGTTTCCTCTCCCCGTCGCCCTCAGAAAGCCTGCACTGTCAGACACACCCAGAGGGTCTCCTGGGTCTGGGCTGGGCTTGTCGTGGAGGAGCAATGTACATTATAGAGCATCACACTAAAGGCATACATTCCTAATCATCTATTCACTCTATTCAGTGTGTGGACAGGCTTATGTCCTGTTCTCACTTATATAACTGACATCCCCATCACCCTGTGACTGTCCCCACCGTCCTGCCAACACCTGCCAGGTTGTGCTCTAAAACCACTCTCTTTACAAGATTATAATTCAGTTTCAGAGGAAATTAATCCAAGATTACATTTTAGCTCTCAACAGCAACATGACATTGTGGAGCAGTTGGAGCTCAACGTGACATCAATGGATGTGTCACCCCCCCCCATCCCCCCATCCCCCTCAATTAAATTACATTATATTCAAAGGGCTTTATTGGCAGGGGAAACACATGTTTACATTGCCAATGCAAGTGAAAGAGTGACTTCCTGGAAAGCAGCTGGCTGGCAGTGTCAATCAGTAGTGTGGTAGTAAGACTGACACGTTGGCTTTTCATCTCTGAAGTATTGGACAGCCCGGGTGTGTGATGCTGAGCAGACGAGGAAGTAAATGTCACAGGCATGTGGTTAGAAACCCATAGACAGACAGGGAGGGGTCCATCTCTTGGGTGCGTCTTAATAGTCTAAAGTGGTTTTCTCTCCTAATCTCCTTGTCTTTCATCTCTGATGTTAAAGAATGGGATAGGTGAAAGCACGTTTCCTGTGGACATATTCCATTCTGCTTTCACCTAAGCCCGTGTTTTCCGGTCAGTGTTATGTGAAGCGACAGACCTTTTTTGTAAGGCCACAATGGCGGCCATTGTTTATTTTCTGCAAAATGTTGGGATTTTAGTTTGTGGTCAGCACTGTGTATTATTTGTTTACTCCTCAGATGTCTTTAGGGTCTGCCTGATTTCCAGCGGATAGCTGTCCAGTCACTTGAGCTGCTCTCTGGCAAAAGGTGCTGCATTATTTATTCAGCAGGGACAAATTAGTGAAAGACTGACATGGCTGTCCAGGGGGGACAGGGATGAGTGGCCACTGACAGAAGAGTGTGTGTGTGTGTGTGTGTGTGTGTGTGTGTGTGTGTGTGTGTGTGTGTGTGTGTGTGTGTGTGTGTGTGTGTGTGTGTGTGTGTGTGTGTGTGTGTGTGTGTGTGTGTGTGTGTGTGTGTGCTTGTGTGTGTGCTTGTATGTGCATAGAGAGCTTATTGAATATTTAACAGTTTACTCTTTTAATTGGTGAGGAACCATCAGAGCCTTCTAGGCCTTCAGATAAGGCCTATATTTCTATTACATATTTACAATAATTGAAATGATTTTCTGATTTAATCTCATCAGTTTGTGTTGGAAAGAGAAGGGTTAATACGCAATAGAAAAAATGTATCCAATCAGGATTTTCTTTGGTGGTCTCAGGTAGCCATTGGCTAAGATTTCAGAAGCTGTCATTCAACTGTATTAAAGCAGAATTTTGGAGTGACAGTGGAATTAACCAATGGCATTTCAAATCAAATCAAATCAAATCAAATTTTATTTGTCACATACACATGGTTAGCAGATGTTAATGCGAGTGTAGCGAAATGCTTGTGCTTCTAGTTCCGACAATGCAGTAATAACGAACAAGTAATCTAACTAACAATTCCAAAAAACTACTGTCTTATACACAGTGTAAGGGGGTAAAGAATATATACATAAGGATATATGAATGAGTGATGGTACAGAGCAGCATAGGCAAGATACAGTAGATGATATCGAGTACAGTATATACATATGAGATGAGTATGTAAACCAAGTGGCATAGTTAAAGTGGCTAGTGATACATGTATTACATAAGGATGCAGTCGATGATATAGAGTACAGTATCTACGTATGCATATGAGATGAATAATGTAGGGTAAGTAACATTATATAAGGTAGCATTGTTTAAAGTGGCTAGTGATATATTTACATAATTTCCCATCAATTTTGACTTGCAATGGGTGGAGCCGTAAAAAAAAAAAATATTCTCAAAGGTCTGGACATGTCACTATTGAGAGCACAAGAGATCATGAATTCATAAAACAGCAGTGGTGTAGAGTACTTAAGTAAAAATACTTTAAAGTACTAAATAAGTCGTTTTGGGGGGGTATTTGTACTTCACTTCAGAAAGTAATGTACTTTTTACTCGTTTTTACTAGTTTCAAACTTAGTCTACAAATGATCATCATCTGGTTCGTGGCACTGTTTTCTGTTGCAGCCGGCTTGCTGTTAGCTACACTATCTCTTGCTGTTAGCTAGGCTATCTCTTGCTGTTAGCTAGGCTATCTCTTGCTCTTAGCTACGCTATCTCTTGCTGTTAGCTACACTATCTCTTGCTGTTAGCTACACTATCTCTTGTTGTTAGCTACACTATCTCTTGCTGTTAGCTAGGCTATCTCTTGCTGTTAGCTAGGCTATCTCTTGCTCTTAGCTACGCTATCTCTTGCTGTTAGCTACACTATCTCTTGCTGTTAGCTACACTATCTCTTGCTGTTAGCTACACTATCTCTTGCTGTTAGCTACACTATCTCTTGCTGTTAGCTAGGCTATCTCTTTGAAAATATTGACTGTGAAACATGGTTGCATTTAAACTTTAGATCGCCGGTTAGTATGATGAACGTGATCAAATATATTTGCAATGGGAAGTTATAGCTGGTTTGTTCATTTCATTTTGGACATTAAGTGGTTGAGCTTTTGTATTGTCATGATTTCATGGGGCCTACTGGAGTGAATGGGCTCCTTATTCTTTAACATGATGCTGTGTGTGACTGCTGTCTCCTGTCTATCAGCCGTGTCTATGTGTTTGACCAAAATGGTCTCTCCTTCAGCACCATGGAGTGCACAGGTATTACAGTCGCTGTCATTTCAGCACCATGAGCCTGTCACCTTTGATGTGACGCTGTTGTTGTCGCTATTAGTGATAGTGATGTTGGCTTCCTTGAGTTGTGTAATCGTGTTGGGTCCATGCCGGTTCTGTCTGAAGCGCGGCCAGCCTGCTTCATTCATTCATAATGTCATAAAAAAGCATTGTTCCCTCTTCTGTAGAACTAGAATGGTCTGACTACAGAACATATCATGTCGGGCTCATTAAGTGATGCTATGTTTTATATATATTTATATGTTATATTCTTGATTTTTTTAGTTTGATTCAACGTATTGGAAGAGTTTTGGAAGACGTAGATCCTATAGTCACGGTTCTACACTGCTTTTAATGGATGGCCTCCCTCACCCTACCCAAAAAGCATTGCTCTCATACGCAGTAGGGCACACACACACACACACACACACCGTATCTCCAAACAGGTCAGCCTTGTTGGGGTAATGAGGTATAATTAGCACTCTGGCTGGTTGTGGAAGAGGACAGAGTGTGTTGAGGGGTTAGAAGAGTGTGTATGTATGTACAGATGAAGTTGGAAGTTTCCATACACCTTAGCCAAATACATTTAAACTCAATTTTTCACAATTCCTGACATATAATCCTAGTAAAAATTCCCTGTCTTAGGTCAGTTAGGATCACCACTTTATTTTAAGAATGTGAGATGTCAGAATAATAGTAGAGAGAATGATTTATTTCAGCTTTTATTTATTTATTTAGAGTCAGAAGTTTCCTTACACTCAATTAGTATTTGGTAGCATCACCTTTAAATTGTTTAACTTGGATCAAATGTTTCAGGTAGCCTTCCACAAGCTTCCCACAATCAGTTGGGTGAAATTTGGCCCATTCTTCCTGACAGAGCTGGTTTACCCGTTTTACTGTGGACATAGATACTTTTGTACCTGTTTCCTCCAGAATCTTCACAAGGTCCTTTGCTGTTGTTCTGGGATTGATTTGCACTTTTCGCACCAAAGTAAGTTAATCTCTAGGAGACAGAAAGCTTCTCCTCCCTGAGCGGTATGACGGCTACGTGGTCCCATGGTGTTTATACTTGCGTACTATTGTTTGTACAGATGAACGTGGCACCTTCAGGCATTTGGAAATTGCTCCCAAGGATGAACCAGACTTGTGGAGGTCTACCATTTTTTTCTGAGGTCTTGGCTAATTTATTTTGATTTTCCCATGATGTCAAGCAAAGAGGCACTGAGTTTGAAGGTAGGCCTTGAAATACATCCACAGGTACACCTCCAATTGGCTCAAATGATGTCAATTAGCCTATCAGAAGCTTCTAACGCCATGACATAATTTTCTGGAATTTTCCAAGCTGTTTAACAGCACAGTCAACTTAGTGTATGTAAACTTCTGACCCACTGGAATTGTGATACAGTGAATTAGAAGTGAAATAATCTGTCTGTAAACAATTGTTGGAAAAATTACTTGTGTCGTACACAAAGTAGATGTCCTAACTGACTTGCCAAATCTATAGTTTGTTAACAAGAAATTTGTGGAGTGGTTGAAAAACGACTTTTAATGACTCCAAAGTGTATGTAAACTTCCGACTTCAACTGTATGTGTGTATGTGTTTCTTGTATGCTTCTCCTGTCCCTAGTGTTTAGATGCAGGCCCAGTCTTGGCTTCTAGAGCTGTGTTCTGTTCTGTTCTGTTCTGGCTGGTGTGAGTGCATTAGCTGCAGGAGCCAGGCCAATCCCCAACCTTGAACTACTCTCGGCTGACACACAGCAGGGTGGCCAGATTGTGTGTTTCAGTTAGTTGTGTGTGCGTGCGCCCATCCTTGTTTGTGTGTGTGTAACGTCTCCTGGCGTATCTCTCAGAGGGTCCACTGAGGCAAGCTCCCCGGGTCTCAAGTGTTTATGTCTGTTTTGTAGAACTGTGTTAGCGTGTGTGTTAGGGTTGAGATGATGTTGGAATCTTGTTCCATGCTAATAGAAACGTCTTCATCACACTAATTGACTTTGAAGTGAAGTGCTGTTTGAAAAAGGACCCCGGAGACATGCTTGAAATGTAAACAATTTCAAATTCGGTGTTTTATTCGCTCTTCCTTTGACTTTGTGTGCAACTGGGCATGTGTTTTCACTGCACACACTGCTGCAGTTTTCCTTCAGCATATCACCAGAGTCATTTCTGTGTTGCCATCCCCAGTTTTGATCTGTGTGCGCACACAAACACAGACATACACACACTAAAGGCTTACGATGGCAAATCAGTTGGCTGTACTTTGCAGTTTATTTCCTCCTTTACAACATGTGGGTTCCTTGAGGGACACAGCGGTCTATGGCACTGCATTTCAGTGCTAGAGGCATCACTACAGACCCGGGTTTGAGCCTGGGCTGTATCACAAACAGCCGTGATCGGGAGTCCCATAGGGCTGCACACAATTGGCCCAGTGTCTACCGAGTTAGGGGAGGGTTTGGCCGGGGTAGGCTGTCATTGTAAATAAGAATTTGTTTTTAACTGACTTGACTAGTTAAATAAATGTTAAATAAAAAATCAATACAAAAAGTGTTATTTTCCAACAGAAAATAAACAGATATTCATGATGTCTGTATTCTGAATCATTTTACTATAATTAAAGTATTGCCTGCCATGCGTGATAGCTGTTGTTTTTTAGACAGCAGTTGTACTGTTTCACTTGTATAGCCTGTGCCTTGATCGCTAATTGCAAATTATGATTGATTGACGCTTTGAAAATGGCTTCTTGCCAAGGCTAATCTGGGTAAGAGGTCACTACCACATAAATTCAGTTGGTTGAATTTCACATGCATCCCTTTCTAGCTGAATGTGATTACCATAAAGAAATACTACAGTATTTGAAATTGCAATGATAAATTCTATATCACAATACACGTGCGTGTCTCTGTGAGGATTCATAGGGGGCTCTGGTGAGTGTATGAGTGCTTTTCAACGTGTTTGTGTGTTTCACAGGGCGTGTGTGTTTTTTTAAAGTGCAAATGTGTGTGTGTGTGACAGAAGGCTCTGGTGTGTGTCACTCTTCGGGTGCACACTGTCACTGAGGCCAGAGATAAAACACAATGTGCTCTGTGTTCTCCCTGCTCCTGTAACCTTGCCCCCCCCCCTCTCTCTCTCGCTGGCTCGCTCTCTTTCTCTCCCTCTCTCTTTCTCCCTCTCCCTCTCTCTTTGTCTCTTCCATTCTTTATCCCCCCTCTTTGTCTCTCCCTCTCCCAGTTCCCTTCATTCAGTTTTTGACAATAGCGATAAACAGACTAGAAAGACCAAATAGAATAAACAGAAAAAGGAAAGAGAAAATTACTTAGAAACTGTAACTAAGAACTATTCGATGTGTGACTCATTGTAGCACTATGAATGAGCAACAAATACTGTATGCAGTGTGTGTGTATGTGTGTGTGTGTGTGTACAGTAGTGGATATTCTCCTCAGAATATTCAGAATACTATCCCCTCTCTAGCACGGTGTTGGGTGGGCCAGAGCCATAGAGAACAGCACTGTCATGTGCTTTCACTTTATCAGGAAGGAGAGATACTTCACTGCCAGAGCCAATCCTCATTTAGACAGACTCAGAGATACTCCACTGTCAGAGACAATCCTCATTTAGACAGACTCAGAGATACTCCACTGTCAGAGACAATCCTCATTTAGACAGACTCAGAGATACTCCACTGTCAGAGCCAATCCTCATTTAGACAGACTCAGAGATACTCCACTGTCAGAGACAATCCTCATTTAGACAGACTCAGAGATACTCCACTGTCAGAGCCAATCCTCATTTAGACAAACTCAGAGATACTCCACTGTCAGAGCCAATCCTCATTTAGACAGACTCAGAGATACTCCACTGCCAGAGCCAATCCCCATCTAGGCAGACTCAAACAAGAAGGCAGGAGTGCTCAAAGGCCTTTATTTTTGGGCGACGTACCACAGCCTCTGAAGACTCAACACTGTGCATAGACACACACACACACACACACACACACACACACACACACACACACACACACACACACACACACACACACACACACAGACAGACAGATGAGGGTGGTGGGGGGTGCAAAGTTGAAGAGCTTTTCCACAGACACGGAGTCGTGTGTCTCTTTATCGCTCCTTTATTGCGAGGGATGGATGGTGTCGTTGGACATTGCGGGAAGTAAGGAACAGGCGAGAAGATAAGAGGTCTCTGATGAAAGATGCAAGGGAGAGGCATGAAACCAGGGTTTGATGGTTGATTGCTGAAAATATGTCAACATCTTTCAACAGACGCCATTCAGCCCAAGGTGTTTTCACAAAACAGCCTCCCCGACAAGGGAGGGAGGGAGAATGTGTGTGTGTGTATAGGGCGACAGGTAGCCTAGCAGTTAGTGTTGGGCCAGTAACCGAAATGTCACTAGTTCGAATCCCAGAGCCAACAAGGTGAAAAGCTGTCAATGTGCCCTTGAGCAAGGCACTTAACCATAACTGCTCCAGGCTCGCCATTGATCATGGCTGACCCTGGCCGTGACCCCACACTCCGAGGGTGTCTGAGGGGGAGCTGGGATAGGTAAAAATATAATACATATAATACACACTTGTACAGTTGAAGTCGGAAGTTTACATACACCTCAGCCAAATACATTTAAACTCCGTTTTTCACAATTCCTGACATTTAATCCAAGTAAAGATTCCCTGTTTTAGGTCAGTTAGGATCACCACTTTATTTTAAGAATGTGAAATGTCAGAATAATAGTAGAGATAATGATTTATTTCAGCTTTTATTTCTTTCATCACATTCCCAGTTCGTCAGAAGTTTACATACACTCAATTTGTATTTGGTAGCATTGCCTTTAAATAGTTTAACTTTGGTCAAATGTTTTGGGTAGCCTTCCACAAGCTTCCCACAATAAGTTGGGTGAATTTTGGCCCATTCTTCCTGACAGAGCTGGTGTAACTGAGTCAGGTTTGTAGGCCTCCTCCAGTTCTGCCCACAAATTTTCTCTAGGATTGAGGTCAGGGCTTTGTGATGGCCACTCCAATACCTTGGCTTTGTTTTCCTTAACCCATTTTGCCAGAACTTTGGAAGTATGCTTGGGGTCATTGTCCATTTGGAAGACCCATTTGCGACCAAGCTTTAACTTCCTGTCTGATGTCTTGAGATGTTGCTTCAATATATTCACATAATTTTCCATCCTCATGATACCATTTATTTTGTGAAGTGCACCAGTCCCTCGTGCAGCAAAGCACCCCCACAACATGATGCTGCCACCCCCGTGCTTCACGGTTTGGATGGTGTTTTTTGGCTTGCAAGCCACCCCTTTTTCCTCCAAACATAATGATGGTCATTATGGCCAAACAGTTCTATTTTTGTTTCATCAGACCAGAGGGCATTTCTCCAAAAAGGATGATCTTTGTCCCCATGTGCAGTTGCAAACCGTAGTCTGGCCTTTTTATGGCGGTTTTGGAGCAGTGGCTTCTTCCTTGCTGAGTGGCCTCCAGGTTATGTCAATATAGGACTCGTTTTACTGTGGATATAGATACTTTTGTACCTGTTTCCTCCAGCATCTTCACAAGATCCTTTGCTGTTGTTCTGGGATTGATTTGCACTTTTCGCACCAAAGTATGTTCATCTCTAACAGACAGAAAGCTTCTCCTTCCTGAGCGGTATGACGGCTGCGTGGTCCCATGGTGTTTATACTTGCGTACTATTGTTTGTACAGATGAACGTGGCACCTTCAGGCATTTGGAAATTGCTCCCAAGGATGAACCAGACTTGTGGAGGTCTACCACTTTTTTCTGAGGTCTTTGCTGATTTCATTTGATTTCCCCATGATGTCAAGCAAAGAGGCACTGAGTTTGAAGGAAGGCCTTGAAATACATCCACAGGTACACCCCCAATTGACTCAAATGATGTCAATTAGCCTATCAAAAGCTTCTAAAGCCATGACATCATTTTCTGGAATTTTCCAAGCTGTTTAAAGGCAGTCAACTTAGTGTATGTAAACTTCTGACCCACTGGAATTGTGATACAGTGAATTATAAGTGAAATAATCTGTCTGTTAATTAACAAATGTTTGAAAAATGACTTGTGTCATGCACAAAGTAGATGTCCTAACCGACTTGCCAAAACTATAGTTTGTGGAGTGGTTGAAAAACCAGTTTTAATGACTCCAACCTAAGTGTATGTAAACCTCCGACTTCAACTGTACATGTGTGAAATAAGACATATATGAGCACCCACACACACTGCTAGGGTCATACGACATTATAGTTTTTGCAGCACTAACTGACATAGAGGCACAGTGAGAAGGAGAGTGAGGGAGCCGGATGAAGCGAAAGCTACAGAAATTGAATTAAAGCTTGTATTTTATATATATTTCCACACTATGAGGTTGGAATAACACTGTGAAATTGTGAAAGTGATGATAATGCCATTTTGAAGAGAACAGCCCTTTGCCATGGTATATTGGTCATATACCACACCCCCTCGTTCCTTATTGCTTAAGTATACAAATAAAAAATAGAGTTCCAAACCTCTCTGCCAATAACAGCTAATTTTCCTTTTTCCCCTCCTCACTCAGACCACTCCCAGACAGTCCCAGCAAAATTCTTGCTTGACAAATTGCTCTTTGCCACGAAGCTATTTAGATTTTTTATAAACCATTTTAATTGAAAACAATCACAGTAAGGTACTTAATTGTTACCCAGAAATGATTTGATATTGAGATAAAAACAGCTGGATTGGACATTTAAACTATACAGTTTCATTTTCTGGTGCATGTGTGTGGTTCTGTACTCTTGCAGATATGTTGCAGATATTGAGATGAAGTGAAATGAAGTGAAATGAAAAAACACTTAACAACCCATATATGGCTACTTGTGTCCCAAACACAAAAACTAAAACTGAAATGAAATAATATAAAAACCATGAAATGTAAAGCTAGATAAAAAATGTGTAAATCAGATCAGAAAACAAACTGAAACTAAACTGAATTTCAAATTAAAATCTTCAAACTAATATAAAAACACAAAGCTATGACCTTGGTGGAAGGAGACATTGAATGGGGATGAATGTGTCTTGTGTTTAGAGTACAGCACTCAAAGCACTCACTAACATGTCAGTGTCTGTTCATATGGGTACTGGCAGAAAAGACAAAGCAACTGACAAGCTGAATATGACTATAGAAGAATCTCATCTCTCTCAGTATATCTGTTTCTGATTTTCTATATATCCCCTACTATTTCAATTCCAAGACTTGTTTTTGAAGTATTCTGATTACACAAACAAGTAAGATTATACAAAAAAAGGTATGAACTGTAAAATGTATGAACTGTTTAATTCAGTGGTTCTCAGTCCTGGTCCTAGGGACCCCAAGGGGTGCGTGCACATTTTAGTTTTTGCCCTAGCACTACACACCTGATTCAAATCATCAGAGCTTGATGATGAGTTGATCATTAAAACTCAGCTGTGTAGTGCTAGGGAAAAAACAAAAATGTGCACCCCTTTAGGACCCCAGGACCAGGATTAAGAAACACTGCTTTAATTTATTTAAAAAGTTTAGTAAAAATATATTTGATTTTCTGGTCCCCTAGCCATCTCCTCTCCTCCCCCACCCTGGCTACATGTAATCCCATTGGGCAAAGACGTAAATTCAGCATCTATTCCACGTTGGTTGAGAGTAATTTAATTTAAATAACGTGGAAACGTTCAACCACTGTGTCCCATGGGATGCCATCACATTACGAGGAGTATACGAGTGCTGCTGCACCTGAAGAGGTTGATATATAGGATGATTAAAAAGATATTCAAAGCATTCTGAGTGTATTGGTCACGGCACTAGAATGAGAAGCAATGTCTTCTGATTCACTCTGTTGTACCTAGCTAAACAGTCTTTCTGCAAGTCAGTTTAAGAACAAATTCTTATTTACAATGACGGCCTACCCCCCATAACCTGGATGACACTGGGCCAGTTGTGCGCCGCCCTATGGGACTCCTGATCACAGCTGGTTGTGACACAGACTGTGAACAAACCAGGGTCTGTAGTGACACCTTTAGCACTGCAATACAGTGCCTTAGACCATGGCGCCACTCGGGAGTATGAAGATTAAGGGGAGGAAACAGGTTAAAGAAGGGTTTTTAAGCCTTGAGACAATTGAGACATGGATTGTTTACATGTGCCATTCAGAGGGTGAATTGTCAAGACAAAACGGGGTAGTAGGTCCCAGGCCACCAGTTTGTGTCAAGAACTGCTACGCTGCTGGTTTTTCACACTCAACAGTTTCCTGTGTGTACCAAGAATGTTCCACCACCCAAAGGACATCCAGCCAACTTGACACAACTGTGGGAAGCATTGGAGTCAACATGGGCCAGCATCCCTGTTGAATACTTTCGACACCTTGTAGAGTGTGTGTAGTCTGTGTATCTACTGATGTAATATACTGCAACTTAAACACATATATTCAGTATGAAAATAGATGATGTACTGTTCTTGCCTAAAGCACTCTATAGTGGTAAAGCACTGTTGTTGCTGAATAAAGATGTGGTTCTATACAGTTCAAGTCCACACAAATATAAATATAAATACACAACACACATCCTCATCTATTTGGCTTTCTCTCTGGAACCCACTCAGATACACAGAACACGACACACATAAACTCTCTCTCTCTCTCTCTCTCTCTCTCTCTCTCTCTCTCTCACTCTCTCACTCACACACACACACACACACACTCAGCCTTTCCTTCCTTAGCTGGCGTCTATATTTAGTGGCCACTGCACCTGTGAGACTGAGCGTGCCCAGAAGGCTGTTGATGAATGGAGGCCTGTGACCTCACAGGAAAGGAGGCTGGGGTGGGGGGAGTCGGGGGTCGCATGGCAGGATAACAAACATGTCGCCACTCCACCATGGCTCTGTCTCTACTCCGTCCGGACAACAACATCATCTTCTGAGCAGCACTCAGAGGCCTTCTCAACAGCACTGAGAGGGGAGGCACCATGCAGTAAGAATAGGATACTTGTCCCTCTCACAGTCTGCATTCTACAGAATGCACTTCAAGAGCACTGATCTACAAAGTGCCCGACATCCTGTTCTTGGCTATCCATCTGTAGTACACTCTTAGCAAAAAGGGTCCTGAAAGGGTTCTTCGGCTGTCCAGGTAGAACCCTTTATGATTCCAGGTAGAACTTTTGGGTTCCATGTAAAACCCTCTGTGGAAATGGTTCTACACGGAACTCCAAAAAGTTCTATCTGGAACCTAAAGGGTTCTTCTTGTCATGTTTAATGTTTTTTGTGGACCCCAGGAAGAATACCTGCAGTTTTGGCAAAAGTTAATAGGGATCCCAATAAACCAATAAACTACTACCTGGAACCAAACAGGTTTCTTCAAACGGTTCTTCTTTTAGGTTCTAGATATAACATTTTTTTTCTAAGAGTGTAGAGATCTATCTATTATCTATATGTTCTATTTCTATGTGTTTCTGTGGCCTCAAATACAGACAAATGTATTGTCTAACCTACTGCTGGAAGACTATTGTTCCAACATGCAGGCTGGGGAAGAGGCCTACTCCACCCTCTCTCTGTCTCTCTTCTTCCGTCTTTCTCTTCCTCTGTCTTTCTCTCCCTTTTGTCTGTTTACACTGCACATCTTCCAGACGACTACACCGGGACACGGAACCTTTCTCAGGTTACCAGGGAGGGAGGGAGAGAGAGGAAGAGAGGGAGGGAGAGAGATTGCAAGGCAGTCAACACCTCACATGTGTGGGCCCTATTTGTTTCGCACTTTACCCCAGGCTGCGGGGGGGGTCCTGTACCGCACTGCTGTACCCTAGAAGGGCTGTATTTACTGGGCTGGCTGTGGGTTTTGATGGATGGATCTGGGGCACCTGAAAGAGAGAGAGATGAAGGAAGGCTAGAGTGTTGTATTGTGTTAGGGTGGCTAGGGAAGGCTGCAATATCTATATAATTGTAGCATATAATCTGTGAAAGCCACCTATAGCTGCAGCCTAGTTCTGACACCTGCAAATGTTGCCATATCCCATTTTAGAATGCATTATGGTAGAATGATGGATTTTGTCACTGTAGCGCCCCCTCCTTCACCTCGTATATAGCCCAAGCCCACGTCCTCTCTGCGGTGGAGATTGCACCAATTCTCAGCAATGTGTGTGCTCAAAACAGGACCAGATGAGGAAATTGCTGGGTGCAGTCTGTGTGTGTGTGTCTTTGTGCACTGTGCAGAAGGGGATTATGGATGGGCCGTGGGCGGCTGCTGCCGGTAGAAACTCTCTGAGCCCCAGCCGCCGCGATCCCTGCCCACTCTCTCTTATGAGATGAGCTAACACACACACACACACACACACACACACACACACACACACACACACACACACACACACACACACACACACACACACACCATAACTCAATCTCATCTGCTTATGCCCAGTAGAGCCCCCAGAGATTTGAGCTCAGGCTTGGCAATCGATGGGCGAGAGTGTGTGTGGGTGGGGGGTATGGTTTAGAGAGGGCCGTGGGTGAACGGATGTATACCGTCCACAAAGCTACAATGTAACACACTCAGGACTCTTCCTGGTCTTAGTATATAAACACTGCAGTATTCAGCAACCCAAGGGCATGCACGTTGTAGTACTGCACACACACACACACACACACACACACACACTAGCTCCTGAGAGCCATACCAGAGATACTGTAATGACGAGATGGTCTTGTTTCCGCCCTAACAATGGGAGTCGTTTTCCCAATGGCGGGAAGGCAGGTTGTCTGCTTATCAGTCTGCTTATCGGTCTGCTTATCGGTCTGCTTATCGGTCTGCTTATCACTTATCATGTGGACAGATTTGGATGGGAGTGAACCCTCTCTCTTCAGCTCTTCCTCTTTGGCCATACTGAATATTAGCCATTACTGTAGCAGTGTCAGTACCTTCAGAGAGAACGGTGTGTGTGTGGTGGTGGGGGGGGGGCGAGTGAGACATTGCTGTACACTACGTAATTTTCTACAAACACTGAAATGGTTTCATGTTTCCATCCCATACTATACTTCATATTCAGTGTTTCTACTCCAGTATGAAAGCTGACAGTTTGTTCTGTTTTGTTCTTCTCTCCCAGATTGACTTGGAGCCTGAGGGGAGGGTGTACGTCATCATGGACCTGTCTGGATCGTCTAGTGAAGGTAAGTTGTGAGCTGTGCTGATATAGTATCAGCGATGAGTGGATCTGACTAGTTTACACTGAGGCACAGCTTGCCCAAACGTATGGCCACATGCCCAATTTCTACTTATCCCACGACTGACAAACCTTCTCTTGAAAGTACATTATTAGAGTGTTGTGCCAGATGTTACATTGTATACAGTTAGTATACAGTGTGTTTATTTGGACAGTGAAGCTAAACGTTTGAATAATACTCCAGCATTTTGGATTTGAGATCCAACGTTTAATATGAGGTGACAGTACAGAATGTCACTTTCTATTTAGACATAAAAGCACTTTATGTATCTCGTCCCCCCCATTTGAAGGTGTTTAGACAAATTCGCTTATACTGTTTTAAAGTAGTCAAAAGTTACGTGGTTGGACCTACACTTACCGTTCAAAAGTTTGGGGTCAATTAGAAATGTCCTGCTTTTTGAAAGAAAGGTACATTTTTTTTGTCCATTGAAATAACATAAATTTGATCAGAAATACAGTGGAAACATTGTTAATGTTGGATATGACTATTGTAGCTGGAAACGGCTGATTTTTAATGGAAAATCTACATAGGTGTACAGAGGCACGTTGTGTTAGCTACTACAGGTTTATCATTTTAAAAGGCTAATTGATCATTAGAAAACCCTTTTGCAATTATGTTAGCACAGCTGAAAACTGTTGTCCTGATTAAAGAAGCAATAAAACTGGTCTTCTTTAGACTAGTTGAGTATCTGGAGCATCAGCATTTGTGGTTTCGATTACAGGCTCAAAATGGCCAGAAACAAAGAACTTTCTTCTGAAACTAGTCAGTCTAGTCTTGTTCTGAGAAATTAAGGCTATTCCATGCGAGAAATTGCCAAGAAACTGAAGATCTGGTACAACGCTGTGTACTACTCCCTTCACAGAACAGCGCAAACTGGCCCTAACCAGAATAGAAAGAGGAGTGGGAGGCCCAGGTGCACAACTGAGCAAGAGCAAAAGTACAGTAGAATGTCTAGTTTGAGAAACAGACGCCTCACAAGTCCTCAGCTGGCAGCTTCATTAAACAGTACCTGCAAAACACCAGTCTCAACGTCAACAGTGAGGAGGCAACTCCGGGATGCTGGCCTTCTAGTTCCTCTGTCCAGTGTCTGTGTTCTTTTGCCCATCTTAATCTTTTATTTTTAATGGCCAGTTTGAGATAAGGCCAGCATCTCGGAGTCGCCTCTTCACTGTTGACGTTGAGACTGGTGTTTTGCGGGTACTATTTAATGAAGCTGCCAGTTGCGGACATGTGACTCTCCAATGTACTTATCCTCTTGATCAGTTGTGCACCGGGGCCTCCCACTCCTCTTTCTATTCTGGTTAGAGCCAGTTTGCGCTGTTCTGTGAAAGGAGTAGTACACAGCGTTTTACGAGATCTTCAGTTTCTTGGAAATGTAACATTGCTAGACATGCTAACCTTTACCAATTACAGGTGATGTTAGCATTTTTGGTATGATAGTTTTCCCTCTAACTTTCTCACGTATTCTAATTTATGATTTATTCATGATCATCTGTAGTCATGGTAGCATCCACATTAATTTAGAAGTGTTCAGAAACATATTATTTACAATAAAAAATATATTATTATTTAAAAATGACACAATACATTATTTACCATTCATTTCTATTGGGCACAACATAATCTGAAACACAACCAAAACAAACTGCAAATGCATCCAACAAGTTTGTGGAGTTACAAGTTTGATATACAGTACTCATTGTGTGCTAGGAATATGGGACCGAATACAGTACCAGTCAAAGGTTTGGACACACCTACTCATTATTTTGACTATTCTCTACATTGTAGAATAATATTGAAGACATCAAAACCATGAAATAACACATATGGAATCATGTAGTAACCAAAAAAAGTGTTAAACAATTCAAAATATATATTTATATTTGAGATTTTTCAAAGTAGCCACCCTTTGCCTTGATGACAGCTTTGCACACTCTTGGCATTCTCTCAACCAGCTTCATGAGGTAGTCACCTGGAATGCATTTCAATTAACAGGTGTGCCTTGTTAAAAGTTAATTTGTGGAATTTCTTAACCTTCTTAATCCATTTGAGCCAATCAGTTGTATTGTGACAAGCTAGGGGTGGTATACAGAAGATAGCCCTATTTGGTAAAAGACCAAGTCCATATTATGACAAGAACAGCTGAAATAAGCAAAGAGAAACGACAGTCCATCATTACTTTAAGACCTGAAGGTCAGTCAATCCGGAAAGAACTTTTAATGTTTATTCAAGTGCAGTCGCAAAAACCATCAAGCGCTAGTTACCTCTGCTGTCAAGGATAAGTTAATTAGAGTTACCAGCCTCAGATTGCAGCCCAAATAAATGCTTCACACAGTTCAAGTAACAGACACATCTCAACATCAACTGTTCAGAGGAGACTGCAGGAATCAGGCCTTCATGGCCTAATGGCTGCAAAGAAACCACTACTAAAGGACACCAATAATAAGAAGAGACTTGCTTGGGCCAAGAAACACAAGCAATGGACATTAGACCGGTGGAAATCTGTCCTTTGGTCTGTTGAGTCCAAATGACAGATTTCCGCATGTGTGGTTCCCACCGTGAAGCATGGAGGAGGAGGTGTGAGGGTGCTTTGCTCCCGAGTGGCGCAGCAGTCTAAATCACTGCATCTCAGTGCAAGAGGCGTCACTACAGTCCCTGGTTCAAAATTAGGCTGTAGCACATCCGGCTGTGATTGGGAGTCCCATAGGGTGGCGCACAATTGGCCCAGCATCGTCCAGGTTTGGCCGGGGTAGGCTGTCATTGTAAATAAGAATTTGTTCTTAACTGACTTGCCTAGTTACATAAAAACATGTTTTAAATGTACAGCAAATGTTTTGCTGGTGACACTGTTACTGATTTATTTACAATTCAAGGCGTACTTAACCAGCATGGCTAGCACAGCATTCTGCAGCGATACACCATCCCATCTGGTTTGCGCTTAGTGGGACCATCATTTGTTTTTCAGCAGGACAATTACCCAACACACCTCCAGAATGTGTAAGGGCTATTTGACCAAGAAGGAGAGTGATGGAGTGCTGCATCAGATGACCTGGCCTCCACAATCTTCCGAACTCAACCCAATTGAGATGGTTTGGAATGGCTTGGACCGCGGAGTGAAGGAAAAGCAGCCAACAAGTGCTCAGCATATGTGGGAACTCCTTCAAGACTGTTGGAAAAGCATTCCTCATGAAGCTGGTTGAGAGAATGCAAGAGTGCACAAAGTCATCAAGGCAAAGGGTGACTGGATTGGCTAGCACTGACCAATCTCTGATTGGTTTGCCTGCTCCCATTCAAAATGAGATCTGTAAATTATCTCTTTCAATTTGTTCCCTCCATCCTCTCCTTTTCCTGGATGCTGATTAGAGCCACTAAAAGGAGAAGTCCCTCTCATCTGTCTCTTTCTCTTGTCATTCTCTCACCCCCTTATTTAGGGTGGCTGGATCACTCAACATGTCACTGATGTGTCACTCAAACATGGGGGTGGTTGTGCTCTGTCACAGTACGTCACACTCACCTATTTCTCAGTGATGCTTCAATTCTTTCATTCGGTTCTTGCTCCTTTCGTCTCTAGTCTTTCTCTCTCTCTCATTCTATCTCTCCGTAATGTGACTGTGGCCATGAGAGAAGTGTACGTGAGTCAGAGTTTCAAGCTCCCTTATCATTGTTACATCAGGAAATGGACATTTAGCATTTCCTGTGACTTGCTAGTGTGAGCGAGTCATTGGACAGTGGCAGGAAAAATACCTTGTCATCATAGAGCGACAACCATCTGTTTGTCCCTGTCTGGGGTGAAGAACAACAATAATAATATACACTGAGATTCATCATCAACTATTTTAAGTACTCTGATTATTTCAATACCGTTATCATGAATACGTGTATCACGCCCGTACATTTCAAAGCTCTTTCTGAGACGGATAGGGTAGGTTTAAGTCTGTGAGTGAATTAGCTGTACATATTCAAATCTACATTAATTGTTGTAAAAGCTGATTTGCTTTGATAGTAAGAGACACTCATGTCCTTTCCTAGCTAGGTAGGTCAGAGCAAGGGTAGTGTCTTCAGCACCTGTATTATAAGACAGAGGGTGTGTAAAACAGGGTTGTGTCTTCAGCACCTGTATTATAAGACAGAGGGTGTGTAAAACAGGGTCGTGTCTTCAGCACCTGTATTTGTTACGGTGTTCTTCCGTCGAAAGAGAGTCGGACCAAAATGCAGCGTGGTAAGTTAGATACATGTTTAATAGCGAAGAAAAAACGAACAAAACAAAAACAACAAACATAACGTGAAAACCTAAACAGTCTATCTGGTGAATACAAAACACTGAGACATGAACAATCACCCACAAACACACAGTGAAACCCGGGCTACCTAAATATGGTTCCCAATCAGAGACAACGATAATCACCTGACTAAGACCAAGGCGTGACAGTATTATAAGACAGAGGGTGTGTAAAACAGGGTCGTGACTTCAGCACCTGTATTATAAGACAGAGGGTGTGTAAAACAGGGTAGTGTCTTCAGCACCTGTATTATAAGACAGAGGGTGTGTAAAACAGGGTCGTGACTTCAGCACCTGTATTATAAGACAGAGGGTGTGTAAAACAGGGTAGTGTCTTCAGCACCTGTATTATAAGACAGAGGGTGTGTAAAACAGGGTAGTGTCTTCAGCACCTGTATTATAAGACAGAGGGTGTATAACAGGGTAGTGTCTTTAGTGTCTTCAGCACCTGTATTATAAGACAGAGGGTGTGTAAAACAGGGTAGTGTCTTCAGCACCTGTATTATAAGACAGAGGGTGTATAACAGGGTAGTGTCTTTAGTGTCTTCAGCACCTGTATTATAAGACAGAGGGTGTGTAAAACAGGGTTGTGTCTTCAGCACCTGTATTATAAGACAGAGGGTGTGTAAAACAGGGTCGTGACTTCAGCACCTGTATTATAAGACAGAGGGTGTGTAAAACAGGGTAGTGTCTTCAGCACCTGTATTATAAGACAGAGGGTGTGTAAAACAGGGTCGTGTAGAGAGCAAGGGGAGTGATTTCCTCTGCCTCTGGCTACAGATGGTTGTTAATTCATGCATTATAACCCTGACTGTAGCTTTCGGCTGTAGGATTCTCTCTTTCGGTGAGTCTTTACATATTCATGAATTATACAATTGTACACACATAGGGATTCTAGTTATCAGAGAAGTCGTTTTACTATGCCTGATGCTTTGGATAAAAGTAATTTAATTGGGAAGGATGGATAAGAGCACTGTGCTCATAATGTGTACTGTATGTGTAAATGTGTGTGCACGCATGTTAGAGTGTGTGTCTGTGTCAGTGTTTGCGTGTGTGACCTCTCATTTACCCCACAAGAACTCTTCTCTCTTCTAACCAGTGTCTCCCTCTCCCACTACTCGTGTTGCACTCAATCGCTACGTTGATGACCTGTGTCAAGTCCATAATCAATACAGGGATCAATATGTAGGAACACATAATCCTGACGTTAGCTAGATTCAGGCGGGTTAAAGACATGTAGGAATACATAATCCTGACGTTAGCTAGATTCAGGCGGATTAAAGACATGTAGAACACATAATCCTGACGTTAGCTAGATTCAGGCGGGTTAAAGACATGTAGAACACATAATCCTGACGCTAGCTAGATTCAGGCGGGTTAAAGACATGTAGAACACATAATCCTGACGTTAGCTAGATTCAGGCGGATTAAAGACATGTAGAACACATAATCCTGACGCTAGCTAGATTCAGGCGGGTTAAAGACATGTAGAACACATAATCCTGACGCTAGCTAGATTCAGGCGGGTTAAAGACATGTAGGAACACAGAGTTCTGACACACAAACACGAGTTACAGCGGTGTGGTAACTGTTGTTCGTTCAGATTGTGGCTGTGGGGGGTCAAAGCTCTGCTTAAGGACAAAGCATCAAGTTGGAGAAGTGTGAGTGAAGAAAGGCAGAGTACAGGCAGATCCCCTGTCAACCATGTTGAGAGTATGCCCAACTCGCTGAGGGAAGAACAAAAGAGAAGAGAGAAAGAAAGGAGTGTGAGCGGCTTGTTTTGTACAAAAGGAGCTGGCAGGCATCTGTGATGGGACTCACTGGCTGCCTCCCGTCAGTACTGGTCTGCATCAACAGGCCCTACACACACACACACACACACACACACACACACACACACACACACACACACACACACACACACACACACACACACACACACACACACACACACACACACACACACACACACACACACACACACACAGGGAGAGAGCACAAGTCAAAGGCAGTCAGGTAGTAAGTATAGGTGTGTAGAGTTTTAGAGTGATATAAAAGGAAACTGTATTTTTATAAGTGCAGACAGATTTTTGTGATGCATGATTGTGCCCACTCCTGTACTCACTGCAAGGAAACACTACTACCATGCTCTGTTGTGAAAAGTAGACTTTTCTAAGGTTCAGCTTTGAAAGCAGTAACTTGCCACAGAGCCATCCTCTACTAACTACAATCCATTAACCACTTCTCCTTTCTTCAGCTGAAATATTGTAACACTTTCTAGAATGATGTTTTAACATTGCTACCTTCACAGATCAGATCACTTGTCAGGTTTTAAATGATGAGAACAGGCAATTCTTGGGGTCTACCTATGGGCTCTACCTTTGTATCATAAGTGAAGCTATGACCTTACCTAGCATAAATGTGCTGGAAGTGCTCCTTGCATGACTGGGCTACATCACTAGAAGTGATGAACTACAGTTCCCATCATTCAGTGGTGCAGGTACAGTATGTCATCCGTTCTCATAGGAGGTAAACTGATGGAGGATGGAAGTGTGCTCTTTAGTGCATTCTGGGGGAGTGAGGCAGAACATTTTGCTCCCTCAAAAGCACCATGAAGATTTAATCTGCCAGATTAAGTTGTTTGTTATGAACCTTCTCTCTCTCTCTCTCTCTTTCTCTCTCTCTCTCTTTCTCCCTCCTTCTCTCTCTCTTTCTCCTCTCTCTCTCTCTCTCTCTCTCTCTCTCTTTCTCCCTCCTTCTCTCTCTCTTTCTCTCTTCTCTCTCTCTCGCTCTCTCTCCCTCCTCTCAATTCAATTCAAGGGGCTTTATTGGCATGTAAAACGTGTTAAAACCTCTTGAATCTAGCCATCCCGGATCCGGGATCGTGAATACAGCCTCAAGCTCATTACCATAACGCAACGTTAACTATTCATGAAAATCGCAAATGAAATGAAATTAATATGCTAGCTCTCAAGCTTAGCCTTTTGTTAACAACACTGTCATCTCAGATTTTCAAAATATGCTTCTCAACCATAGCAAAACAAGCATTTGTGTAACAGCTAGCGTAGCTAGCGTAGCATTTAGCGTTAGCATCAGCAGGCAACATTGTCACAAAAACCAGAAAAGCATTCAAATAAATAATTTACCTTTGAAGAACTTCGGATGTTGTCAATGAGGAGACTCTCAGTTAGATAGCAAATGCTCAGTTTTCCTGAAAGATTATTTGTTTAGGAGAAATCGCTCCGTTTGGTGCGTCACGTTTGGCTACCAAAAAAAAACGAAAATTCAGTCATCAAAACGCCAAACTTTTTTCCAAATTAACTCCATAATATCGACTGAAACATGGTAAACGTTGTTTAGAATCAATCCTCAAGGTGTTTTTCACATACTGGAAACACTTATCTCCCTCACTAGCTTTAAGCACCAACTGTCAGAGCAGCTCACAGATTACTGCACCTGTACATAGCCCACCTATAATTTAGCCCAAACAACTACCTCTTTCCCAACTGTATTTAATTTTTATTATTTATTTATTTAAAATTATTTATTTATTTATTTTGCTCCTTTGCACCCCATTATTTTTATTTCTACTTTGCACATTCTTCCATTGCAAAACTACCATTCCAGTGTTTTACTTGCTATATTGTATTTACTTTGCCACCATGGCCTTTTTTGCCTTTACCTCCCTTCTCACCTCATTTGCTCACATTGTATATAGACTTGTTTATACTGTATTATTGACTGTATGTTTGTTTTACTCCATGTGTAACTCTGTGTCGTTGTATCTGTCGAACTGCTTTGCTTTATCTTGGCCAGGTCGCAATTGTAAATGAGAACTTGTTCTCAACTTGCCTACCTGGTTAAATAAAGGTAAAATATATATATTTTTTAAAATATCTCTTCGATGATATATCGTTCGTGGAAGTCTCCTCTCTCCCCTCAATCACATGGATCAATGCGTGCAGCTTGGAGATTACGCACCAATTTAGACAAAGGACACCGGGCGGACCCCTGGTAAATGTAGTCTCTTATGGCCAATCTTCCAATGATATGCCTACAAATACGTCACAATGCTGCAGACACCTTGGAGAAACGACAGAAAGGGCAGGCTCATTCCTGGCGCATTCACAGCCATATAAGGAGACAATGGAAAACAGAGCCTCAAAAATTCTGCTCATTTCCTGTTTGAAGTTTCATCTTGGTTTCGCCTATAGCATGAGTTTGGTGGCACTCACAGATAATATCTTTGCAGTTTTGGAAACGTCAGATTGTTTTCTTTCCAAAGCTGTCAATTATATGCATAGTCGAGCATCTTTTCGTGACAAAATATTGCGCTTAAAACGGGCACATTTTTTAATCCATAAATTAAAAGAGCGCCCCCTATATCCAAGAAGTTAACATTGTCAAAGCAAGTGAGGTAGATAATATACGAAAGTGAAATAAACAATACAATTGACAGTAAACATTA